>NC_069126.1:28538853-28838853 GCF_026914265.1 Mya arenaria
AATCAGCGCACAATATAATTATTATAGGAACGTCGTTAGCTATTGTTTTGATATAATTTTCTGTAAATATTGTTTTAGATATCAAGGTGACTCGTTAAGACATACAATTATTTTATATATATTTTTTTTTTAAACAATAAGAAAAAAAAGCGAAAACAGTTATTTCGCGGACAGCATGTCCTCTAGGTCTAAGCTCGGGCACCATATCCCTTTCCCCAATATAGAAATATGCTTTGAGTAAGTATTTGTAACATATAATCAAACGTTACAATTAGAAGAAGTTGTCAAAATCCAAAAAGAGTTGTCTGTATTTGAATGTTTCTTAGGGTTGTTTTAGTAAATCAACATACTTTAGAACAAAGCAATTGTTAATATATTTTTCTATCAGGAAATGGTTTCATGCTCATATATTAACAAATTAAACTCCAAAGCATTCAGTGTCATTTTAATATTTCAATGATTCAAACTCATACTTCAAATCCACTTCAATGCTCTTCATTTCAAGAAGCAGGAAATATGAAAACTTCCTGATCTCTTAATGGCGGTAAACCTTATTGCAAACGTTTGTATATCCTCATTATTATCACAGTCAATTGCGAAGATAAAAGTATGGGATATAAAATTTTCATTTTTAAAACAGTTTATATTTTATATTTGCTACCTTGTCTTCATTGTCAAGGTAAGACAAAACATTTTATTTAATGACATGCACACATTAAATGTGAAAATATTTTGTTTATTTTAAGTCATTTGTAATCATTTGATTCTATGACATATTTGATGAGGGAATATTGTATTTATATCAAACTGTATAAATCATAATCATGAGAAACGTAACAAGCAGGAATGGGTATTTTGTTTTATATGCCCTATATACCTTGCCTCGACTACAAATATACTGGCGGTGCTCATCTTATGATATTTTTATTAGCTCATAATACTTCCAACAGAATTGAAATGACTTTTAAAACTGACAACTTTATGAACAGCCTATTTAATCTCCGTTTCAGGTAGGGTTTGCTTTAAATGTTTCTCGACATTATTATGTATTTGAGAAGCCGCATTTGGTTTTTAAACATTGTATAAACTGTTCCATACTTTGTCTTTATCAAGTGTTCTTGACAAAAGAAAATCATTCATTGCTGCATATAATACCTCTATTGAATATTTAGATCATGAACAAAATGAATTCAGAATATAATTTATGTTAGGAATGGGTCGTGTTATATTTCTCTGAGAACAGCTCTTTACCTATCGTGGGGAAATGATTTAATTCATAAATACATTAAAACGCCATCTTTCGAAAACCCATTATTATACTATGCCATTTAAAACTGCTTGTTTTATATGGCTAAATTTAAATTGTAAAAGTAAGTCGTTTTAAAAACGCATGTAAACGATCTAATTATAATGCATGGGTATCTCTTTGATGCGTCTTAATAATGCAATTAATCTTTCAAGGTACTTGTTTCAGCGACTTAATCTTTAAAAAAATATACTGAAACAAGAAAGTTGTTTGCGCGCATTAGTGAGTCAAGAATGTGTCATCGTTTTCACATAAAAGGCACATGTACTGCTGCAATCTGTCCTGCATAAAATGCCACATATTGATGTTAAAATGTCATGTAAAACACAAGCACTGCAGTTATCATTCATGTCTGAAAATCATAAGCACTTCAGTAATTATTCTTTTCTTACAAACATGAGCGCTGCAGTTCTCTTTATTATAGTAAAGGCACAGGAACTGAAGTTTTCATTCTAGTATCATTAACCCAAGCACTGTGGATTCCGTTTTTGTATACCAGCACAAGCACTGCAGTTATCATTCTAGTATCATTAACCCAAGCACTGTGGATTCCATTTATGTATACCAGCACAAGCACTGCAGTTATCATTCTTGCAAACGAACAAGCATTACGGTTATTATTCTTGTTTAATCACACAAGCAATACAGTGCCTATACTTGTATAAAAGCACATACACTGCAGTTATCATTGTAGTATAAAAAGCACAAGCACTTTTGTGTAAAAGAAATCAAGCACTGGAGTAATATTCTTATATAAAACACGAAAAGGCAGTTTCATTCTTTTATAAAAAAAAAGCACGAGCCATGCAGTTATACTTATTGTATAAAAGGACAAGCTCTGCAGTTATCAGTCTTGCATATCATGGTATAGCTTAAAAAAGTTAAATATAAGATAAGTTTAATTTATTCTTTATTTTAACCATTGTATATTTTACAACGATTGTGAAGGAAGCTATGATAGCTTATACTAAGTCTCTCTCGTTGGCACAATGTTGCGCGAGAATGTGGTCTTGTGTTGTGGGGGTAACCGGAGTACCCGGAGAAAACCCATTTGTCCGGCTTGGTGACCACTAACCAAACTCACATGCGCCCAGGCTGCACCATTTGCATGCAACATTTATCTTGTTATCTTGCAGTTTAACTTGTTAGTTGTTGTATTTGATCCGGTAACTCTTAATCAGCGATTACTTGTCTACGACGGTTTATTTGTTTAACCCTTTCTTGAGAGTTTAAATTCATTTCGATTGCATTGTTTTGTGATTGCTAGTGTTGTTAAATATGTCATGTCAATTTGTTAAGATATACACATATTGTTTGTATAAAACTAATAATAAAACAATTAGAACATAAAACTAAAGCTAACTGTTTCGTGTACAGCATGCTGTGCTCGTGTCATCTAAGTCTGAGGTCGGGCACGATATCCATTACGCGATGGTAAGCAGCTATTGGTATTATTTTTATAACACATATACACAAAATACAGTTTAAGAAAAACTTGTCACCATCACCATTGAAAATCAATTTGTCAACAGTTGGGTGTGCATAAGGGCTTCATTGGTTTTAATCAACAAACTTTAGAACAAAGCTAAAATTTGTGTTGAAATACTTTTGCTATCAGAGAGAAAAAAGTATTGAGATGCTTTCAAACATAAATCAACTTTTTTATTCCTTAACATACACAAATGAACTATTAAGACCCGAAACCTTCTTTTTAATGAGTAAATAATTCAAACTCATACTTTAAATCCACTCTACATCCTCTTTATTTGAAGTGTCGTAAGTAGCAGGAAAAAGAGACCTTCCTTATCATTCAATTGCAGTGAAAACTGGAGGATTACATGTACACATCCTGATTGATATCTCAGTACAATCCTTAGCAGAAAAGATGGATCATATATTTTTCATTTGGAACATTGTTTATATTCTGCTTTGTTTACCAAGTCATCAGTGCGCAAGTGGTGAAACATTATTTAATGACGTTTATACATAACAATAACATCAAATGAGTAAAAAGACATTTTGAAGTCGTATTTTATCTTATTTTCCTCTTTATGATGTATTGTATTATATCACACTGAACTTAGTATCATGAACCGCAACAAGCAGGAATGGGTATTATAGTAAATACAAGAAAAACTGTGATACAAAGTATCACAGCGGACCCACAAACATATCTACCATATCAATATTTTGAAGTTGGTGATGGCTGATGTCGAGTCAAGGCTCTGAAGGAATTCAGAGAGACCTATTTTGGTAAAACATTAGTATATGCACAACTACAGTTTATATTAAACACTTCTTTCAGGTTTCAGTACAACTATATGTTTTTATGCCCCCGAAGGTGGGCATATTAAAATCGCACCGTCCGTCCGTCCGTCCGTCTGTCTTTCCGTCCGTCCGTCCGTCTGTCCGTCCGTCCGGCTCTGTAACTTTCCCTTGTATGGACAGATTTTAAAATAACTTGCCATATGTGTTCCACATACCAAGACGACGTGTGGCGTGTAAGACTCATGTCCCTACCTCAAAGGTCAAGGTCACAATTAGTGTTTATTCACAATGGAGTGCTGCATATAAGGACATAGAGTATAGGTTGTCGTGTCCGGGCTGTAACTTTCTCTTGTATGGACAGATTTTAAAATAACTTGTCACATGTGTACCAAATACCAAGACGACGTGTCGCGTGCAAGACCCGTGTCCCTTCCTCAAAGGTCAAGGTCACACTTAGTGTTTATTCACAATGGAGTGCTGCATATAAGGACATAGAGTATAGGTTGTCGTGTCCGGGCTGTAACTTTCCCTTGTATGGACAGATTCTAAAATAACTTACCACATGTGTTCCACATACCAAGACGACGTGTCGCGTGCAAGACCCGTGTCCCTACCTCAAAGGTCAAGGTCACACTTAGTGTTTATTCACAATGCAATGCTGCATATAAGGACATAGAGTATAGGTTGTCGTGTCCGGGCTGTAACTTTCTTTTGTATGGACAGATTTTAAAATAACTTGCGAAATGTGTTTCACATACCAAGACGACGTGTCGCCTGCAAGACCCTTGTCCCTACATCAAAGGTCAAGGTCACACTTAGGGTTTATTCATAATGGAGTGCTGTATATAAGGACATAGAGTATAGGTTGTCGTGTCCGGGCTGTAACTTTCCCTTGTATGGACATATTTTAAAATAACTTGCCAAATGTGTTCCACATACCAAGACGACGTGTCATGTGCAAGACCCGTGTCCTACCTCAAAGGTCAAGGTCACACTTAGTGTTTATTTACAATGGAGTGCTGCATATAAGGACATAGAGTATAGGTTGTCGTGTCCGGCTGTAACTTTCCCTTGTATGGACAGATTTTAAAATAACTTGCCATATGTGTTCCACATACCAAGACGACGTGTCGCGTGCAAGACCCTTGTCCCTACCTCAAAGGTCAAGGTCACACTTAGTGTTTATTCACAATGGAGTGCTGCATACAAGGACATAGGGTATAGGTTGTCGTGTCCGGGCTGTAACTTTCTCTTGTATGGACAGATTTTAAAATAACTTGCTACATGTGTTCCACATACGAAGACGACGTGTCGTGTGCAAGACCCATGTCCCTACCTCTAAGGTGAAAGATACACTAAGTGTTTATTCACAAGGGAATTCTGAATATAAGGACATAGCAGTGTAGGTTGTCAAGTATGGGTGGTATTTTTTTATGTTCAGAGGCAATTTAAAATAACTTGCCATATGTATTTTACACGTAAAGGCAAGATCAACTTTTCATGTACTGACCTTGTTCGTAGGTCAATGTCACATTCGGGGGCATTCGTCACATACTGTGACAGCTCTTGTTCTACATGTTGTGAGGCTAACATTTAAAGCGACATTTACAATTAAAATAATTGGTTCAAACAATTGTAAATGAAACACCTGAAAAAAGTACTTTATTCGGGATATCTTCTCATCTCTTCACCAAACCAGCAATAAATAAATAAAATAACTCAATTCATTTTAATGAACTGCTATTGTCAATAAAGAATACACAAAAATCCGTCTTTACGTACACTTTAAGGAGTATATATAATAAACTAAACAAAATAAGTCTTTAATTTCAAACTTTTTTTTTTCCTTCTTTGTCTATATGGTCAGCAATTGGTTAGCAAATCTACTCTATTTCTATATCGTCAGCTAACTCGTCAGCACTTTAGAACGTGCCCAGAAACGTTGCGGAAACAAACGTACGAAAGACAACTCTGTAAAATAATAGACTGTGTCTACATTATTAATGTCAAAAGTAACACCGTTTATTTAATGACGAGACAATCATTATGGTAAGAACGACAACTCATGTATTCAAGGGAAAAATTGACTGTGTCTACATTTTCAGCTCAAAAGTATTTGATTTTTTTAGGAAAAAGAGACGCATATTTTCAACCAAGTTCTTAAGTCTCCATAAACCTTTTACTCACCACGTATTAAATATAGCGGGCCGCTGCAGCGGCCCTCAATGGCGTAAGAGGGAAAGATCGCTTCATTCCATGCATCGACTGCAAATACACTGGCGGCGCTCATCTGGTGATTTGCTTAGAAGCTCATAGATACTTCCAACATAATTGAAATGAGGTTTAAAACTGACAACTAAGAACAGCCCTTTTCTTCTATCAACGTTTCAGGCGGGGTTTGCTATAAATGTTTCTATGCATTCGTATGTGTTTGCAATGCCGCATGATAATACATCTAATTGTATACATTTTGCATACATTGTCTTTATCAATTGTTTTCGACAAATAAAAATCATTCTTTGCTGAATATATGTATTATCTTAAGTTAATTGTTAGATCATGAACCAAATTAATTCACAATGTGATTTCTGTTTTGACAGCGGCGTGTTATATTTCTCTCATGCAGATACCGTTATATATATAAAGAAAACACGTAGAATTATATTAAATTGCTTCATGTGTGGCCTTGCTAAAATGCTGATGTAATATTTAAAACCCTAAAAAAGTGCGTTGTGTTTGTTTTATGGTATTATAATTCTATCAAAAACTGATCCTGAAATGAAGTCCAGTAATATTAGAAGTGTCAATTATCTTGACTATAAAAACATACATTTGTTATCACCGTTCAATTTGCTTTTGCAGAATGTGGCACATTACGGGCCTTAAATACCGACCACATCAATCCAGGTGACGATGTGAGGCTAGAGTTCTCAAATATCATAGGTCAAAACACAGGTTTGGTCCGATGGTGGAAAAATAGAACTGTAAAACTAAACACCAATTTACCGCGTTTCTCCATTGTCGTTCAACACGGTCGTGTCACGTTGACAATACGTAACGTCACAGCTGAGGACAACGGTCGGTACACTGCAGAATTAGGAAGCATTCAGTGTAAACCACCGAGAGATGTTTTAGTTACGGTGAAAGGTAATCGTAAACAAAACCGTTATTATTATATTTTATTTACATATTATCTGTGTTGTAAAGTGCATGGTTTACCATGAATGAATGCATGAATGTAATGTTCAAATGATGCTTAAGTGTCGTTTGAAAAGAAAAGTTTAAACCATTTATATCTTATAAAATGTATATCAATTTTCTACCCAGAATTGCTTAAAGTATATGTTTCTACACAATCTAATATGTATTATGTTGTTATTGCCATCATACGGTCAGCAACGATACGGATCTATAAGGACAGATGACAGAAGCGGAGTAGAACTGTATCATTGATATTTATATTGATCATGTGTGAATGAATATCTACAGGATGACACGATCTTCGCCAACCCATCAATAAAATCTTCCGTTGAAAACTAACAATATTTAGCTATAGGACTGTTCAGTATTTCAAAGGGTCAACATTATAATTAAATTGTTCAATAAGAAGGCAGTACTTATCCAAATTTCCTAATTATTTTCTTTCAGAAAATCAACAGTCAGCCGTTATTGATTGTAATCATTTGAATCGGTAAAATAAACAATGGCTGACACAGAATGTCGACAGTTTACAAAATAAAATGAAAATTGTAAGAACCGCGTACAAACGAGCTAGTTCTTATGATTTGGTGTCTTTTTTCAAGTTTGTTTTTAGTTCGGTTAACCTATAAATTTTCTCGTTTGAGCGTCCTAAGCTTTATAAGCTGCTGAAACGAGACAGTTTGTCGTTGATTCGAGTTCTTGAGTCGTGAAAGAAAAGTTGTGTCGAAATAATGTTATATGAAGTATCCAATCGATTTAATGACTTTATAAATCGTTCATAACAAATTTTGTTGGTTAAATTTAAAATATAAGTTTATAATAATTCATTTTGAACCATTGGGTAAGCATTTTTGTGACGTTGTCGTCATGCTTCTATGACAGTGCCTTTAGAGGAAAGAATGTATTTGCCCGTTTTAGTTTTAAATTGACCTTAACTGCGGTTCATTAATTACCATAAACAAAACAGGAAGACCTTTGAATGCAGACAGAAACACTCGTCTGTAAATCAAGGCGAACAAATAAACATTAATCCTGAGGACTTATCTTAAAACAACGACACATGTATTGTTAGTCTTCAGATTCGTTGTTATGGGAGTAGTCTTTATCTATCTGTAACGTAATATGTTCAACAACCAATTGTTTATCGTAACAACAAAGCCATCGTCTCCATGAGAGACAAGCCCACGTAAGATTCTCTTGAAGAAAAACAAAAACAAATGAATAACGACAATAAAATCTTAAATATGGTAAAAAAATCAAAAACCTACTTCGGCGATAATTCATTTCACCTAAATAAACAAAGAGGAAAACTGTATTCAAAAAATAAAAATGAAAATAATGTTGCTCGTGTTCATACTGCTTCAGTCTCTCACCATACATATTTTAGCGATAAGGACGAACAAAGTTCGGGGGCATCTTGTCAAGTAAACAAATTTCATTTGAATCAATTTAAACGTTATCCTTTATGTAGAGGTCTTGGACGTTTAAATTTACTAAAGACAAATAAACAATATCCATTACGTATTAAACTGTCACTGTAACAGAATGTTAAGGAAGAAAAGAATACCATGGATAAATGAATTGATATACGTTATTATGTTTTCTATCATACAATTTCGTTGTCATTTTTAACGTTTATTTCCTGACAGAGCCTGTCTTAATACATCATAAAAAGTCATACCAAGCTGAACTTCAGTTTTGCCCAATGGAGGTGTCTGTGAGGAAATGACAACACATGTCTGCGTCTGTAGTCTTTTCTGAATGAAAAGCAGATGTTCCATTTCTCACCAAGATACGACATATTTCCGACATAGGTGTAATGACAAAACAAGCATACATGTATTTGAAATATAAGTTGGAAGTAAGTACGTTGTACAATCGTGATTTACATTTCAGAGCCTAAGGTACTTACCACAATTCCCCAATTCCCTGACAACGTTACCATCCCAGAGTTGGATTGTGCAAATTGCCTGGTTGGGACGGTTGGCGTCTACAACAACGTGGAATGTATTGTGTTTGGAATCAGCGAGAAAAACATGGTAACAACTTTCTTTTCTCGTAATATTTTTTCAATCACTCGTTCATTTTAAGCCACTAGCGTTGAAAGAGAATAAATACAAAGGTCCTTCAAACTTGTAATGGGCCCAAAATAGGTATAAGAAATAGATTTTATCAGTTTAATTTGCATAATAGAACCATACTGTATTTGTACTCTGAGTCTTAAAACAAATATATTTTCGTTCTTTCACGTAATACTGTTCTGTTTAACAATCGGATCCAAACGTATGGGAACGTAAATGATTTTAATAGAGTTTATTTTGTTTGATAAACGACAGTTAGAAATTGGTGTAAGCAATTACACCGTTCAGTAGGTAAGTAAGTGAATACCTCACTTGGCCACCATATTACGTTTTGCAGTCAGTTTCAGTCAAATTCTAAACATTTCGACATGCACCAGGAACGCCGTTTGATAACAGTAGGAATGTCGATTATATTCTTCTTTAATGTTTTTTGTTGTAGAAAATTGAGTTATGACACAGACAAATCCTGTTTCGCTCAACAGTGGATTAAAAGAATGGCAATGAAAAAAGCATAACTCTGTATTTTCCTTTCTCTTTTGTTTTTCTTCTGCTTAATGCATTTTACACATATGTAATGCTTGTAAGTTAGACGATGCTACAGAAATACAAAGAAACTTACTCATATTTTGTGACTTCTGCGTGGTACCATTAACTGTATTAGAGTTTAATATGTACTTGTTGGAGAACATGGAATTGAAGCTGAAGAAAAATGGTCAAGATGTTCACAATGTGACTATGGATGGTTTCCCCTTTTATCGAGCATTTTATGGCTACATGCCGAGTGAAGAAGATACAGATCATACCGTTACTTGCGAGGCTACTAGAGATGGCCAACAGCTCCAAACAGCATCGATCACTCTTGTCATTCTGCGTAAGTTATTTAATTATCATATTGTAAAACATGAAAAAAACATTTACATTATATGATAAAACATCAACAGAGAAACAAAAACAGTGCAATGGAACATTGTATAAAGTGATTTGAAAACGGGTAAGCATGGGGATTGGCCAGGAGCTTTTCCAACATCAGTTATGGACCTTTATCAGACGTCACATTATGCGTTAGTAATTAAAAAAAGTGTCTTATCATTGATAGTTTACATATGTCGTATGATGGGATTGTTCGCTTTATGTCAAAACTATTTGGCGATAATATATATTTAATTATGGTTCAATTGATTCTCACTGTGTATCTTGGCATACTTTTAGGCAAACTTCCTTGATACGTCAACATTATTATAAAGTGAGATAAAGTATATTTTGATGATTTCTAGAGCCAAATAAGAACGATGTTATATATTCAGATCACAACTGCATTTGATTATATTTTACTTATTAATAAATACAAATACAATACATTTCATTATATTTTTATTTAGATTAAAACACGCAAGACAATAAAAAAGTAAACATTGGCTTAATTAAAGTTCATATTTTCATGTACAGGAAAACCATCGCTTCCGACAATTATATTGCCGGGCTCAGTTAAAGAAGGAGAAAATGCACATATTTCTTGCAAAGCCTTCAATGCCAGACCGGAGCCAAGACTCTACTTCATGTACAATTCTACAACTTACAATACAAGCAATAGCTTTTCAAAACCGAGAGACGATAAAACAGTTGATGCTGAAACAATCTTCGAACAAACTTTCAGCCGATATGACAATACCAGGAGTTTGAAATGTTGCGTCGAGTTTAAAACGTATAACAAAATCACACTGAAAATGAAAACCCTATGCTCAACATCTGGCATATATGTTTTATGTAAGAAAATCACAGTAATATGATTTCCTTATGTTGAACAGAATGACATGATAAAACAATATATTCATACTGACGATAGAGAAAACAATGAACAGTTTGATTATAGTTCACAAATTAAAAATACTGTGTGTAAATTACATGTTTTTGACAGTTCGATATAACTAAATTTGTAATCCATTAATTGCACCAAAATTGATATTAATTTAAATAACTAAATTACATGCATATGCCACCACATGAATACAATGGTCACTTAAATATTGTATTATTTCTTCAACCAGTCCCACCGAAGTTTCTACAGCTTGAAGAATTAAAAAGAACCAACGACGAAGAAGGTAATACAAGACTCCTGTTGCAGTGTACAAGCGACGTGTCTAATCCAGTTAGTAAAATACAATGGAACATTTCGTCAAATGTTCAGTATGAATCCTCCCAAAAAAAGAAAGAGGTTGATGAGGTGTCTGGACATATAAGGACTATGGTAAAACACAATTGAGAACTACTTATTTACATTTGTTTGTACACTTACACGTACCGTTTAACGATTATAGGTTAAATCCTTAACGGGTGAGAGTGGTCTAGTGGTATAGGTGACCGCCTCTCACCCAAGAGGTTGTGGGTTCGATCCCCACCAGGGGTACTTTCTCATAGCCTCTCAAAAAGGACACAGTACTGGTTTCTGCCCAAGAAACGGACTCGAGAGTGATTCTATAAGCTTTCGTCACTATCGAGCTAAAATAAATTAGTATAAACCAGATCCTTAAATTATTAACTGGATATGATAGGACTTAGTAATTGATAATTTAGTACTATTGATTCATCTTTTTTGTTTACAAGTCAAGTCAAGTGTCAAATGAAGAATTTATTTTGTAAACATCATACGTAATGCTAATAGTTGTGTCATAGTACATTTATACATGAGATGAAAACGTATTCTTATTCCTTGATACAATTCATAAGATAAAATATGTACACTGCTAATTTTCTTATTGTGTTAAATCAATAATAGGTCATGGACACTATTTAGATCATCACCAGATTCATACCAATTTAACAAATATTGATGCTTTAAATGTATATATTACAACGACAAAAAGGATGATATTCACAATCAATTTCAGATATAGTATAGTATAGTAATCAGCAAAATACATAATCGACCATGCAGTGCAATGCTTTAGTGTCTTTCAAGTTCAATATGCAAGTCATGATAAGAACATCTAAATTTAGCATCAGCAATTTCATGTTTTAGTGGCATCTCTATCAACAAATTTTGTTCCGATGTTAAGTAAACTCTTAAAGTGGCTGTAGTGGTAACATCGGCTGGCTTTACTCGCATTATCGTGCCATGTTTGGGTAAACAGTCAATTATCCTGTCTCTAAACAGTTTTACAAATTAAAATCACCAATATATTGTGATATCCAAGCATATCCACGTTTTACTTTGGTAGCCCAACAGATCCTTCCCACATCATCTAGGGAATTTCACATTATGTACCATTACCTTGGATACCTTCCAGATGGCATAATAATTTACACCAATACTTTATGCAATTTGTAAAAAAAGTTATACATAATGGTAATATTCCACAGTCTCCTTAAACCATACAAGTATTGGTAGTTTTTCTTTCATGTAAAAAATATGTACAAAATTCATTTTGAATCATTTCAACGGATTGGCTATATTCATATCCCCATACTTGGGAGCCATAACATAGAATTGGCTTAATGAAACACTTTACGTCCGACTCTAACAAAGTTTTTCTAATTTGAGTTATGCAGACACGGCACATTAAGTTACTGTACGGCGTATAATTATTAATGGTAAAAAAAGACGATATAATGTGTGAATAGAGCTAATTGTATATTACACTCTACATTTTGTCTATTTGATAAAATAAACGACAAGCAGAAATAAGTAGTTTAGTTTATTTTTGTAATCGGGAAAGATTCCTTTGACTGTTACTAAAATTGCAACTTCAATTACGTCTTGTTTTGAAGGTCGAGGATGTTTGAAGCAGTGTTTAGTGTAAAACATGTGTTGGTATGACACCAAAAGTCTGACAATTTCAAAAATATGTCTATGACTCTGCTTTCTATGTTCAGTTAATTGTATTTGTTTGCTTTGAGAAAACATAATATGAGATGTTTATTGATCCATTTGGTCAAAATAACATTAAATATCGTTTCACATTCTCAAAATTGCATCGTGATGTTCCTTGGCCTTTTGCAGATTTTATCTGCCAACCTCTCACGACATAACAGTGGAGAAACAATATCGTGTTACTTGGAAAATCCTGCGTTTACAGAGATCAAAGTAATCCAAAACTATAAACTTAACATTACATGTAAGTTATTACTTTACATTATTTGGTATTGTTTAGTTGATGGTTAATATAACATGGATATTTAAAACCAAAATGCAAAACACTCAGCATCAGAAGCTGAGTTTTAAGAGTAAACACAATCCTGAACGAAACGCTGAAATTGAATGTAAAGTACATAAATAATGTTTTATAGTCGCCTGCCTGATTTTCAGTTTAATAAACAACATTATTAGGCGGCCTGTGAAATTAACTGAATGTAGGCCATATATTGTACTTCTCTTCAATCTAAGTTTCTACTAAAAGCATTATGAAATAAAAATGAGACTATATTCAGTTACGGAGCTTGTCTGTAAAGATTGTACTGTTATAAACATTTATCTGAACACTTATTGTATCATCATTACCCACATCGGGTGTGTAACTTCCTTCCACCCATCCGTACCAAATACCTTACATTATCTCCAAATCTTGCGTAGCAAATTATCTTAATCTATTTTTCATGTTTTAATAAGTTAATACCGAATAATGGCAGTATTGAACTTCTGAGTAACTCGTACCACACTCATGAGTACCAATTACTCCAAAAGACCGCATAGTGTTGCGTTCCACAAAAGTCATTACGGCTTTACCCACATTCCGTTTGCAATATTCGACTGTGAAGAAGAGCTATAGTCATGATTTTATACGAAATTAAACTTTTTCCGTTTTTAGACAAACCATTCATCAGTTTTTCAACTGATGAGTCCGAACTAAAGTCCTTTGATGACAGTCTTAACGTGTTATGCAAAGTTGACGCAAATCCATATGCGAAGATCGAATGGCTGAATACATCTTTGAAAGAGATCGGTAAGAGTTTGATCTGATTATAGCAATTTATAATTGTTGTCAATGTGTGTTTGTTTTTAATGCACATGCACATACTTTTTATGCATTGGGTACTCTTTAAGTAGTCCATATTTGCGTGAAACGTTTTATTGATGTTTATAATAATTAAAGTAATGTCACCATTTCCAGCACCGGCTCAACAGTCATTATGGTTTCCAGACGCTCATAGCCATACTTGACGAATACTTGATAAATAAGGGATATTATGATAGGACGCTTTTTTGGTGACCTGTATCATGTCGAGTTCGGTAAGTAAACACGTTTCCGTCGAGACCACAGGTCGAGATGGATACATATTTACTTACCGGACGAGATACAGATCACCAGAAACGCATTTTTTCGTAATATTCGATTCATTATATTCCTGCCTATTGAATTATTCCTTTTAATTTCTCAGTTTCAATTTGATTTAAATTTACCGCCATCGTTCATATGCGCGTATGAATTCGAATGTGTTACGTAGTTTTGTGTAATGAAGTAAAGGGAAGCTACTACAGCGAACGAAGTCAGAAATTACAGAATTCACTTTATTGAGCATAATAAGAACATTTGTTTTTGTGTTTTAGCAAGTTAAGAATTGCCTAATACGAGAACAATTATAAAATGTCACAGCACAAAAAAAAAACGGTACTTATTCTATGAGTACAGACTTATCGTCAATTCCTGTAGACGTAACGTGGACATTTTAACAAAGTAAATATTCGTGGGATTTTTTGACGATCATAAAATGCAGAATTGAGGGAAGTTCGTGAGTCAGTCGCCATTTCTATCGATGACGCGAATTCGCCCTCCTCTTTGTATTGGCGAGCTGCTCATATCTATGATAATAAACATGGATAATGCAGCAAGTTATGACCTTCGAAATGGCAAACAACTAGTCCACTGATTGGAAGTGTTCTCTGCTTTATGCTTATCCTCATGGTTCTTTGAAGGACATGATAGTGTTCTCTGCTTCATGCTTATCCTCATGGTTCTTTGAAGGACATGATAACCATGTTCCTGAATATTTACATGCTTCTGGAGCGTGAGTAAAGTTAGATAATTTAATGTACTAGTATTTGAAAGTTGACAGGTTTTACCAGTTTTTTGGGTCGCGCTATTTTAGCAAAGCGAAAGTAGTTCCGAGATTACAGACTGTACTCGCATGATACGGAATCTGAAAACGACAGTATCATGATATGGATTTTTGATACAGCGTGCTGTATTTTCACTGTTGGATATGGAAAAGGAATTTGATAGGCTTATACTTATCCCAAATATTGGAAATATAATACGATTATTAGTATTGTGTTTTGATCCGGAAGGTTGTATTCGACTCCAGTGGGTATTTGCAGATTCGGATTTCACGAAGCGCAAGCCGAGTGAAATCAAATTCTGCGAAAAATAACACGAGTCGAATACGACATTTCGGATCAAAACGCAGTCACTAATAACCCTTTTATCATATTACTGGTTAGATCACTTAAAAGTCACATGTTTTCATAATAAATGTAATTTTAACGACACACTGTTTTGTTTTATGACGTCATTTTAAAATCGCGCAACGATACTTGTTATTGTGACGTCAAAGGGGTGGAATACGGCCGTATTGCACTTGAGTGGGGTACGGACTACCGTATTTTGCGATATGTATTGGGTGTGGATTTATGAAAGGTATACAATAGAAGGAAATACTACTCAGTAGGAAGAGAGTTCGTTCAGTCGGTATATTGGAAAGAACAAAACCACCAACAACCTATAATAAAGTTTATTACATATGGAAAAGGTTTTTAATGTCTAAAGATCATGATATCATATTGATAATTGTTTGTAATTTTCAACCATATATGTAAAAACAGGTACCCATTGTACAGTTGTATTATTATTCTGAACAATCAAAACACTTTTGCACAATAGTTGCCTTACCAATAAAATATGTTTTATAAAACAATGCAAGTTAATAACACAATTAAACACAACATAACAATAACAATAATAATAATAATAATAATAATAATAATAATAATAATAATAATAATAATAATAATAATAATAATAATAATAATCATAGTAATAATAATAATAGTAGTAATAATAATAACAATAACAATAATAATAATAATAATAATAATAATAATAATAATAATAATAATAATAATAATAATAATAAACTGCAAATAAAGTACAAATCTGCTTTACAATAATACAACATTCCAAATATTTTCCAGGTGGTAAAACAGAAAGCAGTCTTGAATTAAAGATACAAGTTCACTCAAGTGGCCATTATTTTCATACGTGTATGGCAGAAAACACAATTGGTTCGGCAGTAAATGCACTTGCTGTCTTCTTGGTCAAAGGTATATATTTGTGTGTATTGAAAGTTGATTTGTGGTGCGTATATTAGTGTTTCACATACACATATTATATATTTCTTTTAAAAACAAATATGATTAAATAACTTTATTGAATCCAACAAAAATACAGTTACGATGTTTTCTTTAAGTGTCCATGTATTGAATCAGGCGTATAAAAAACCCAGATCTATGCTTTGTTTGTAGATCAGCAACTATCGACACCAAGCGTTCCTACTTGTAACGACCTCTCTACCTCCATGTTGATCGGAATTATTTGCGGTAGTTTGGCGGTTCTGATTGTCGTTGTTGTAGTTGTCGGATTCGTGGTAGTATCAAAAAGGCGACAGAATACACCGAAGAGCGAGGAGTATACCGATTTACAGTTTCCGGAACCAAATTTGTAAGAGTATTATCTGTTTTATACTATTGAAACTTCAAGCATTGTTGATCCATACATCAACATGATGTGACAAAGTTTAGATTTTTTTCATTTAGACATTGTTTCTGTTCGAAAAAAATGTTTGGCTTTGATCTTTAGAGTGCAATATCAAAATGATAAAATAATTGATGTATATCACGGAAATTTGCTTAAACATAAATACTTAAATGTATATATTTTCAGATATATGAAGCCGTT
Source organism: Mya arenaria (assembly GCF_026914265.1). NCBI lineage: Eukaryota > Metazoa > Mollusca > Bivalvia > Myida > Myidae > Mya > Mya arenaria. Next base: position 28,555,656 of record NC_069126.1, read on the forward strand.
AGGTAAATGCATGTCTAGTATATAAGAAAGAATGCAAAACACCTGAATGTCGAGAATATTAGAAAGAATGCGAAACATCACGTGTATGGGTACCTTAGGATTGTTTGTGCATTACACTGTAAACGTTTAGAATTACCTTTCCGATATTTAAGAAAAGTTATAGATGGAGAATTTTGAAAACGACTTTATAAACTCAACAGCCACTTTCACACGAACGTGTTTCGTAACCTCTATTTTATTTCTTTATAACCACCTCATTGATTGTATTTATGGTTTTTACCACGCATATTACGAAGGATGATACAAAATTACGTAGACTTGTCATACCACTTTAAAACACAAAAGAAAATTCAAACTGGAACAGGTGAACACATGTTAATCCAATATGTTTCGCATTATGTATACAGAATAATAGTAGTTTAGAAAGAGCCAAGTCGTGATGTCCAGCACTTCGATTTGTCAGGTTTAAATGTTTTTGAGAGATAATATTCATGATCATTGAAATTTATATAAAATAACACCAGATTAACACGACAAGCATAGCTTTAAATAATTTGTTCAATTAAAAAGCTCCGGATGTATTTGTTTTACGATAATACACTTGTCATATGGCAACCATATCTTTTACGGAGCCGTGATTTAAACTGGAGTCAAACGAGTGCTAATATCATGTTGCATTTAATATTAATAAATTAGTTTAAATTAAGAATATTTCAACGCTGATTCGTATTTTGTAGACAAAAGACTTAATAAAAACATGTATTATACGCATTTAATAAAGCAATACATGCTCAAGGTAAAATAACAATCCACGCAACTTTTATCATCAGTCGTAATGTTTGCGCAGACGTAAGAATGTTTTTACGTCGTAATGTCTTTCTTTTAAGAATATTAGTTTACGTCGCCATCATGCCACATTCTTAATGGTTAATTTGTAATAATTGTAATATTTTTGACATGCTGTAATCTATAACTAGCGTTGTTAATTAAACGCCTTACTACGATAGTCTTTAAAACGCAATTCTGCGAATATTTGTTTCAATTACTATTTAAAAGAAAAAAAATACTCGTGGATTGTCAAGTTTGTACATATAGTTTATAGTCACTAAACAATAATGTGTATAATAAGTCTTAAAACAAAATAGCATAACATGTTGACAATTCAGTGTTTATTCTTTTTATAATTGATACAACCAGGTCCTGTACATGTCACCATTGATGTTTCAAAGTCTCCTGATGACCAACAAACACAAACTTATGATAGTGTAGAATGAGCCGATCACGACCAGTTTCATGATGCATGCAGGTAAATAAGCCAACAATATCACATATTGGGCAGAATAGAAACATAATTATAAACTACGAGCATTTACGACCACACAAGATGCTACTTTTGGCATACGCAATTGCATAACACTACTGTATATGAAGTTAGCATTTAGTCCTCAAGGTTTATCTCCCATGACATAAACCGTTTTTATACTGTCTTGTGCGCTGGGAAACTCCAAAACCCCTTCAAGTATTTATATAAAACTAGGGTTAAGTATTCATCATATCGAGGTAATCAATTGCGTCATGTATCCGTACACAGCAACTACTACACATTGTTATAATGCAGATGACATATTGAATAAACTTTATCTTTTTATCTGTATTGTATAGAAAACGGACAAACTTTGTTATGAAAGCTTATCAATTTGTCTCCTATCTATTGTAGTGAATGCTATTGCAATAGTTGCCTTTCTTCACATCGTCATTTATCATACTGCAAGAAACGTAATTATTTTCATTACAGGTCTATGTAGAAACTCAAGTCCACGCTAAATGCTTTATCTTCCTACAGACACTTCTTCTAAACACCAGCCACCACTGCAAATAACACTCCAAAATGACGCTGTTCCTTTCTGTCGACTGACAGCTGACTGATAGAGGCGTTACTGGACTTGAATTGAAGTGAAGGCCCAGTATGCTAAAGGGTCATGCAAACTCATGCTGAACATAAGCCCTATTTGCTGGTGCAGTTGGAAAATTATAGATAAATATTACAAAAAAACATGCTTAAATGATGTATTATCCAATCTTCACTCACGACCGTATGAACGGGTTTGTAAAAAATGTAAATACTCCATTGAAAATATGTCATTACATGTAATCATTTTTTGTTCAAACAACGACACGATTATAAAAAAACTGAGTTAGTTTGTATAAAATATTAGGGATAGATCATTTCAATTGGTTCCGTAAACATGAACCGTGTAATCATTGTCAAGATTCATTAGTCTCTACATAAATGAAAACATGCAACTCTTCCAAGATGTGCTCAGTAACATTAATTCATTATGTAACTGAATTAAAGCACAATTATTTCAAACAGATTGATCTATCCAAGGAGAACCCACGTGACTTAATTGGTAAAGCACACGGCGACAAATGTCAACAAGTCTCGATTTAGGTAAGGTTTTTAAAGATAACTTTCTTAATATTTGGAGAATTTTTGTGAAATAAAGACCATAAACCCCGCATTTAAGATCTCTATCTACGGTAATAAAGAACTTTCTCTAATATCCTAAAGTTTTCCTGAAAATCTTGACCAACTGATTTCTCAGAGTTGAAATCTAAGGCAAAGTACACGGCTTTTGACAAATCTATCGCTTTACTTTATGTTAGCCGTAAATAATTCATACACAAATCTTATTTTAAGCAAATTTTATGCATTTTATAGTTTTCATCGTGTATTGTTTAACTTCTAGTTATTTCAAAGGTAAAATTGAACTAAAACCAAATTGATAAAGTACACGGACATTTTAGGATGATAAAGTACACGGTCATTTTAGTTTATGTTTGAAAGTAGAGTGCGGTTTACAAACTAATAGTTATATAAGCATTTTCTATTCGTGAAGTCAGAATGTATAGTGTTTAGTTTTTATTTAAGTTATATCAGTAAATTTTGCATTATATAACGCACACCTAAATAACTAAATATTTAGCAATCATATTTAATGAGGAGTTGAAAGATAGTCTATGGGATAATTTAAGAGAAAGTCTGCCATTATAAGTTCGATTACTATTAAATATGCAGATCAATACAGAATCATACATACATTTCTTCAAAAATCAGATAGTTTTACTTATAAATTATATATAATCTGGACTGACGGCGAATAAAACATCTCTGTAGTTAGCGGCCCGTTTGTGCTGATTATATATGTTCCTATTTGATGCGATACCTTTCAGGTAACGCTGAATCTTTTAATTGGTTCAGTCTGAACACATATTATCTGATCTACATCAGTAAAACTGCGGTCGTTCGAACAATACAGACAGGAACTCATTGTAAAGATGGAGGCTCGTAGTTAGATGAGAAACAGCAAGGAGGAATGAGAGCACACTATATTACCAACTTACAGGCTAGGACTAAGACTTGAACATCTAGATAAGAGCTGAGCATGGAACATTAGAATGTTCTAGACTAAAGGCTGAAATGTGATTACAAAATAATTGTGTTTCAAAGCTTGCTGAATTATATAAGATACGTGCAGTTAAGAGTTTATATGACATCAATGCATCTCTAAACCTTGTGAAAATGTTTTATGTTCAATCCGTTGTCATACTAATTTTACACAGCAATTTCTTTAGTACTGTATGACAAACGAACATTTTGAAAGAGCACCATTTGGTAACAGTTCGTTTTGCTATTTATCTTAATAAAATGTTAAACTCATCAAAACGTTATTTTAACTCGGCAACATACTGGAATGCACTTCTAACTAGCCCATTGTGATCTTTCAATGTGTCCTGATTAGGTGTGTTTCGCCTTAACGTGCCTGCTGAGTCCAGATTTGAACTTGAATGCTGAGCGACACTGTAGACATTTGTGACGTGTCATTCCCCTGTGTCTTGTAGAAATCTGGTCACTGAGATTGGTCTTGTCACCCAATTTGAACCCACACACATCACAGGTTAGCTTCAATTGGCCGCTTTCGCGTCTTTCGTGTATTTTCAAGTCTTGCAAGAGCAGTTTTGCCACAATATTTGCAAACGTGCAACTTTGTCTCGCTGTGATTGCTGCACCTATAAAAAAGACATGTACTGTCACAAGATAAAAAAACACTATATTACTGCCACGCAATGAGTGTTTGATAGTGTAATCAGCATCATAAAACTAAACGACCCTGTCCACTGAAACACGGACCACATTATTATGTGAATAACGCAACTCCTAAAAAACGTTGAAAACACAGTCAGACGACGGCAAATCTTAGCCTCTACACGAGGGGAGTCATAATAAAAGTATAACTTTAGTATATTCTTATTTCTCTGCGAAAAATAATGCTAAAAACTAACCTGTGTCTGTGTAAACACTTTCCCACAAAAACGATGGCAATTGACCAGAATGCCTTCTATCGTGGTCTACTAGGTGTTGTTGTTGCTTTTTTTATTTTGAAATGCCATTCCGCATTCTTTGCATAAAGTCGGAGTCTTCATATTCTGAAATGAAACAAATGTCACAAAATCATAAGTCTATCAAATCAGCTAGCAATCGAAGACATTAAAAGTACAAGAACAATTTTCTTACTCAAAATTGACAAAATGAAAAGTTATTAAGCAGTAAATGTGTTACTGTTTACCATGTATAATGAATACAAACACGTTTTACATATACGATACGAAAAAGAAGTGGAACACCCTTTACAAAAACTTCAAGCCCTTTATATGTCAATTGCGAATATATTGTTAAAATACTGGACTAAATTTTAGTGTGATAACACATGTTTCCATGATTCATGAAAATGAGCCCATCATTTAGGCGACTCCATCGGTCTAACTGTTAAAACACGTTTATTCTTCCATTGTCACTACAATACAATGCGTCTTTTCAAACATGGAGCAATGTTCAATAATGAATTTGAAGAATAGAAATAATAAATAAATCTATAATAACTAGTTTTAGCACCAGTCGGTAAAATAATGAGTATATACACTGAAGGTTGTAAATGACCGTGTACTTTATCAAACCTAAAATGTCCGTGTACTTTATCAATTTGGTTTTCGTTCATTTTCGCCTTTGAAATAACTAACTATATGAAGTTCAACAATACACGCTGAAAACATTAAAATACATAAAATTGCTTTAAATAAGATTTGTGTATGAATTATTGACGGCTAACATGAAGTAAAGCGATAGATTTGTCAAAAGCCGTGTACTTTGCCTTTGATTTCAACTCTGAGAAATCAGTTGGTCAAGATTTTCAGGAAAACTTTAGGATATTAGAGAAAGCTCTTTATTACCGTGGATAGAGCTCTTAAATGCGGGGTTTATGGTCTTTATTTCTCCAAATATTAAGAAAGTTATCTTTAAAAACCTTACCTGAATCGAGACTTGTTGACATTTGTCGCCGTGCACTTTACCAAATAAGTCACGTGGGTTCTCCACCGTGATTTTACTTTAAATTAATTATAACTTTAAGTTAGGAGTAAATTTGTGATCTGATATGGAATAAACAGGGCAAAGAACCCAATGGCATATGTTTTCCTGCGCCCCGTATAATCCATATCGGGCCACCTACTAGTATCGTAGCGAATGTATCACATCAGAAACCTGTATACATTGATTTACAATTTATTGCAAAGTTTTCATTTTTTCATCGTCATTTGGGTACGATATAAATATTAGTGACTCAATATGAAACAATATGGAGTCTCCACGTGTCCACTCCTTAACAAATTGCGTTGCATCATTTATGTTGTATGCGTGATATACGTGTTTGAGTAATAAAATATGGCGTCGTTTCTATAAAAGGTATTAAAAATGTATATATTAATGCGACTTTTATCCCAAATGAATGTCTCAAATACAATATGTACAATGACGATTTCACAAAGATAAATGAGATTATTTATCATTCCGCTTAATTATTTCTGTTATATATGTGTAGTCTGTGTACATAGTAAATAAGTTTATGTTCAAATTGTTTAGTCATCTTGCTTGTATTTCAGGTTTGTACTTCGTATATGCTTCTTTATATTTATGTAAGATAAAACGAAAAAAGTTCAACGTAGACATTGTTGTCCATTTTGAAAGCATTTTTTAGGGTCAATAGCTCTTTGATAAGGTTGTATGACCCTTTGTTGACTATTAAACGATGTTTAGTACATTGACCACTGTTAAACATATTGAGAATCGCACAACAATTTACTATTGATGGTCGCAAAGAGAACAACATAGACAGGTATACAAATTCGTATGTGTGGTCTTTGTATTGATACTTGTAAATTAAGACTATGTCATGATATGGTCTCGTCCCTGTTTATTTTGAATTATTAGTGCCATTCAACAAGACCATCGTTAAATGCTAGTTTGTGTAACAGTTGAAACTATTATGTATATTTTGTTTTTCAATTGGTTTTGTTTTATGAACGAATAAACTATGCTGCCGTTGTTCTTTTTATGGCGTGTATGTTTGTATATTGATATGGAAAAAATCGCTTTACAATCGTCTTTTGTTTGTTTGTTCTAAATTGATAAGCCAATAGCCCATTCCACAGTGGTCCGGTTAAACATCGGATAATTTCGTTATTTCAAGTCACATGGCGAATAAAAACATGAATGTTTTCGCTAATCAAATGCTGGGAGAATTCCTGATAGTATTCAAACATGTTTCATATCAAAATAGCATTTCCATCAGTTTAAGTAAGGAAATTATGTAGATTTTATGATTTACGACTTTGTCTGGATCGCCCAAATTTCACAAACAAATTAAGCTTATTTACTTGTGGCCGGCTTGAATCACCGATACAACTTTCCTGGAATATAACATGTAGGAATAACCCTATAGTCCTTTCCCTATCAAAAAGTTCGGTACAAATTCGTCATCCTCGTCATAGCTTGAACTTCATATTTTGCTCTTCGTTTTCTGACAAACCTGCACTTTATGACACTGTTTTGCAAAGGTGTATATCATTACACAGAAGTCAATGAAAAAACAAAACTTATTTTCCTCGAACTTGTTTATTGACAACCCCTCCCCGAACACTATTTTGGCATAAGTTCTTCAAATCTCAATTTTACAACTTTGTTTACCGTTGTAAGTTAAATATGAGACGTTCTATTCATCAGTTTCTGTCAGAATTTGATTAGCCAGACAATATTGTTTAGTTTTGAATAATTCAAATGTGAACATATAAATTAGTCTTGAGGCCTTTATTACCTAGATTCGGAAACTGTTAAACAGCAAAAGTAATTAGACGTCCACTTCATGGAGATAGATTTAATTTTTAATTCACAAAAAAATACTTTTCGAAACGATGTCATATAACGGTAGAAAATGTGCCTTAAATCCGGGTACAAAATAAAATGGTTATTTATCGCCATAAAAATAACCTGAGGAAAAGCAAATTTCACTTCGTTTAGACTTAAACATTGCTGACAAACAAATCAACATATGAAGTCTAGGTGATGCCAATAACCTCTCAGTTATCAATGCGCCAGAAAATATTATTCGTAATACTGATGCTGAAAACGAAAACTTCACTCTAAATTTTCACGATCAGGTTTTGGCATGCAGTTACCAACTTAGAAAGCAATTTTGTTTTCTTAAATCTAACACCAGTCCATTGATCTGGTGTTGTATGGAAGCATCCCAGGCTTATATTTGGAGATAACATTCGGATATGGACATTTTGGGGACGGAAAGGTGCTTCTTTCTATCATTGTTTCTGTCACTCTGTTCATATAATTTGCTATTGTCAGCGTGTACGCACTGTATAGATGTGTTTAGCAGCAAAAGAGTTCGATTAAGTTATCAGAACCTGAAAAAGGACTTCGTTCAAGTGGACTTTCAAATGTGGACTTCCGAGAACAGTCGAAATCGGTTTTCAAACGAGGACACATTCATATTGAAGATGCAAATCATGATATTCTAGTCAACATTTGTTTTTATGCAAATGAAAGAATGCCATGACGAAAACGACGGTGAACAGAGTGACGGTGAGTGAGCTGTTATTTCGGGCTATTTGCACGATCGTATATTTTTTTTCATTTTTAAGTTTTATCATAATTGGACTTCATATTTTACCGGATAACATTTTTGTACAATTTTGTCAATGACTCCGCCGATAGGGGGGGGGGGGGGGGGGGTACACCTTGGGTATCGGAGAAGTTAAATGTAACAGTATATGTACCAATTTAATCCGCTAAATATTTTCTATCGTTTGATGTTAAAAACTTTGTCAAGTTTAATCATTTTGAAACATAAAAATCAACGTAGGACAATATTATACCCCAAATAAGTACATAATAAATTGATGGTTGAAACATAAAGACATATGGAAAAGCAGTTTATCATATTTAATCATTTGAATTTGTGGCCACGTAGCTTTTAATTTAATCATTTATTGTCTTAGATTTATTGATACTTTAATAACCTGAAACATCAGATTTTATCACGTTATTATTATTATTATTTATAATATTAAAATAAAAACCACGAAAGAACCCCGCTAATATAGAACTTTCAATTTTGATAATACCATGTCAGACATGCGTGTGTTTTATAATGTACCGATGCAACTATGAAGACAGCACGTGCCAATTTAAGTCATAAACATTTAAACTTGACATCAACTTAGCTGTACATCAGGTTTATCATAAACTGTAAGTTATTATAATTTATAATGGTAAAATAAAACCCGCGAGAGAACCCCGCCAATATGATCTTCCAACACATGATAAATTAAGAAAAGCACAGCAAAACGTTTAAAATAAATTGTACCTGTCTTTAGAAACGATTTAATATATATACTTGAATTTAGACGTTGTTTATATTACTCATATATTCTTTAATCAACTGTTAAGAACATTAACAAATCAAAGACACTTATTCATTGACACGTCTTTTTCACACCACAACACCAACAGTTTGCTTGGCAAAGATTGCCTTGTTCAAAGACAAATTTTCTTTGAAGTTTTATTGATCAATTAATATTTCAAAGTCACAAAGTACATTCTTACATTTTTTAACATTTTATATTAAAACAATAAGGGTTTAAATTTAGACTTTAATGATTTTTTTTTATCAATCTTATCAATGCATTTCATAAATATTTCTTTATTTGTGCATTTATAGATCTCATTTACAACTTCTTTTGAAATAAAATTTGACAAATTATAATTTTTTCTTTATTTTCAAAATAAAAAATAAAATAAAATTTAGGGGCCGAAATGTCTCTGTTGAAAATCAGTAAGGGGCAGAAATGTCTCGAGTCAATTTAATCAACGGGACGAAATGGCAGGGCCGAAACTTCTTAGGGGCCGAATTTGTAGTAGGCCGATTTGGTAAGTGGCCGATTTGTCTCGCTCCCAAAACAACGATCACAGTGTACGAAACGGTGTCATCAGATCGCATTTAAGCTCGGGCGGTTATAAAGTTTTGTAGTGAAATAGGGAAAACGCCGACACAAACGTATAAGATGATACAGACGGCAAGTGTTAAGAACAGTGTAAGTCGCACTCAGGTTTTCGAATGGCACCGGCGTTTCAGTGACGGCAGAGAGAGCCTTGCAGATGACGAGGGTAGACGAAGAAAAAAGAAATACGGTGCCACGTTAAGGACTTACAATTTAAGATCAGAACGCAGTCAGAGGTCTTCGGTGTCGGCTATGAGGCAATTTATAAACGTTCTCAGGTGCTACAAATGTCGAAGGTGTTTGCATTAATTAAACGATATAAGAATATAATTACTTATAATTTGTGCTCTTAAATGATTCAACATCATTATGTAAAAGAACCGTATTTTAATTAGAAAGAAATAATAAAAAAAAATAAAAAATAATCGGAAATAATTTAATAAATTTACTTGCCCAGTCTAAGGATTTATATAACTTAATGATTGAAATAATGTTCCCGACAATCAAAACCCAATTGAAAGGAGTAAATCGTTTTGATTCGCTGACAAATCTTCTCACGGCGACATAACAAATTTTCAAACAATATAACTCTGAGTGGTATAGGGATATATTCCGACACCAATGTATTCATCGGCGCCAAAGGTGCATCCACTGTGATGGATTATTTTGATAAAAACGAGGTTGGCGTCGTGTATGCTGTTAACGTCATTCCAATGCATCCGGCGTGCGCCGGGTTTGCGTTAGTGACCCTGTTCAGACCCTGTAACTTTTGCACCATACATTCTATTTGCATGCTATTGTCAGTGTTTGTAGCAGATACTATCTGCATCTTGTCAATGTATATTTTGATGTAGAAATATTAAACCATGTTTGTTATATGAGAACAGTCCTGTTTACTTTGGATCATCCTTCGTATCGGTGGTCCTTATGTTGTTCTAGCCTGTTATTTGCCTATTACTGAACTACTTGTTTTGATGCCTGCATAACCAATGAACCTTCTATCTGAAGCTCTATTGTTGAATCTATCATCAAGGACCGAATCTGAGTTATCTGTTTGGAAATATTTCCTCGACGCAACATTATTCATATCGTGTGTGGCTAGATGTACTTTTAATGGGTTAGTTGTCTATCCAAAAAGATCATTTGGGGATATTTGTAATCACCGTATAGAGTAGTGATAGAGTTAGAATAGCAAGTTCGCTGGAAAGGGGAAACACGTGTATGTAAAGGAGGAGGATTTGTAAGTATAAAAGTAGAAATGCAGTTTGGGAATCTTGGTTTAAACTTATCGTAGAAACCATATGCCAGAGGAGAAATACTTTATTTCATACAATCCTTTTGTGTGTTGGGATTCGCAATTCAATAACAATGTGTTTGTTTTGAATGTATTTTCTAAAATTTGTATAAAACTGAAACATTACGTCGTTAACTTATTTGATTCCTTGTCTTAGAGCACTAAAATGCTATTTAATATGTAAATAGCTGATAATTGCTTTTTGTTATTATTATACACTTTCATAATCTGACATAAAAACATAAATTATGATTTGATGCAAAGATAAATAAAAGCGATTGATAAATGAAATACCTATACAACAGAGAAATGGGTATTTCTGGTTTGGTATAAATATAAGCCGTCACGGTAACCAGTAGTACCTTACTGAAAAACAGCTATACACAGCGGAAATAGAATGGCTTAAAAAAGAACTTAACACTTACGCCTTATTCGGTTGAGCTCTTATTCTAGAGACACCTACGCATATAAAACCTTGGAATGAACATGTATCAATCGAATCATGTGAGCACACGGAATGGCGGAATTTATGACATGACGTTTACCTGAAGTATCCATAGAGACAGCGTCTTGTTTTAATTATCGGACATTCTTTAAGATTATATCCTAAGATTAACACGATGTGTAAGGCGAAATAACATAAACGCCTAGATTTTTAAGTTTATTATTAAATGTCATGAATTAATAATATTCAGTTTAATTCGTACTGTTTTGTATAATCAATCGTACAGGGACAAGCCCTATAATCAAACAACCGAAAGTAAACACGGATTAGAAGCACAGGGTAATTCTAAAATGAAAAAGAGCAAGAAAATATCAAACGTTTCAATACCATGAGTTAAAACAAGCTACTACTGAAACCAAGCACTTGTGTTATATCCCTTCACATATACTTTTTAATCCTCAATCCGCTTAAAAATGACAATATACGGTTTTTCGATAAAAAACAAGATAACATCGTTTATTAATGGGACAGTTACGCCTCTTCCTTTTATTTCTAATACTCTCTTATTTATCCGAGTAATCTGCGTAATAAATGTCACTATGGAAGTCTGCATGTCTGCCAACCGAGCTCACTGCGATAAGGGATATAGACAAGATTTTTAACGTCGATAATTCACCGGGAGACTCACCCAATGTCGAAGGATCGATATCCCTCGATATCGATATCGATATCGATATCCACTGCATTCATTACTTTCGAGAGAGCAAAAGTAATTATTCCTTGCTATATCGCCGTATGCTTTCTTGAAACCCAATTGCAAAAAACGTCGATTCGCTAATGAAGACTCGTAATTGTATGCAGCTCCATGTTATTAAACATGCTGTTACGGCTTAATTGGTAGGTACAGTCCGTACTTAACAATGCGTGTTTGTAACGACAAACTAAATTTAATACTTAGCCTTCAGATACGGTTTAAATAGACGTAATTTGTCTGTCGTGTTTAAAAATGAAATCGTAATTGGTGTACGTTGAAGGCGATGAAGGTGACACTTCTGAGAAAAAATTCTGAGTTATTAGATATCGCTTGACTGGAACGGTAATGTATTGTGAAGCATATGCACCTCTACGATTAACTATTATTTATATTTTTGTCGATCATCAACTTCCTCAAATGCAATGATCACACTTATACCTATTCATTTGCGATAAAAATACAGTGTGACAAATATTAAATTCCGTTTTAAGATTCTGCGCAGAAAATAATGCCAGCCCTCTGAATGTAAAAAGTACATGAAGTATACAATTTAATCTTTATACATATAGACATCGCTCAAATTTATCTGTTTAACTTTGCAATAAAAAAAGTAATATCAATTTATATTCATCTTTCCATTGTGAATTTCCGTTTTAATCCTTGAGTAGTAAAAGAACGATTCGAAAGGGAAATACATTGATAATGGTTTTACTTAGTCTGAATCAAACTCATCATATTTCATTCCATTGTTGTTGTTTCTTTCGTCAAGATTTCTCTCCTATGCCGATATTTTTAATAATTTTCTCGTATTTCCAGTTAAGTAGCTTTTCAAGAAATCTTGAAATATCAAACAATTTTATGATATCAAACATACCATCAGAATGATACCTTATTTAAGGTGGGCTACAATTTCAGACTTTTAAATCTGCACTTTATACTGTATTAATATTGTGTGTTTTTTTATGTCACACCTGCAGCTGTAATTATGATGCAGAATATGAAGGTGTGACAATAAGGACACATCAATTTTATGTTGTGTTTGTCAGAGTTTGACCGAGAATAATTGGAGTAAGAAGGAAAATAAACATCGTTTAAAACTGGAGTAAACAAAGGTGAAACTTATCGTATATACGTTAGAATAATTAATATGTAAATAATAATAATTATTCTGACAACTATAAATGTGTTTTTACCATTTTACACAGTTTCAGTCTTCCTGAATTGTCAGAGAACATGAATGACATTTGTCTGCGATGTTGGATACATCATGGCTTGACGATGGAGTGGTTCGGACATTTTTCATTTAAATTTTGTGGAATGTTTTAAAAATGTTTGGTAAATTAGAAAAACAAAACATTCATTTGCCTAATGATTGAAATGTTCAGGGACTGTCCTATCGGAAGGAAAATAAGAAACAATGTTTTATGTAATATTGTAATTGATTTTAAGTTGATTGTCCAGACGAGGTTAACATTAAACTCAAATGATCCGTGCACTATAAAGTTGTCGTTTTCTATCTTATGGCCATTCGGAATGTTGGTGACGCCTAAAATGAGGGTGTTGCAAAGGTTAGAGTTAAATTTCCCTTTCACCTCTTTACAACGAAATACTTCAACTTTCGCTAAAAAGCAAACAAGTTCATTTCGATCAAATTAGTACACGTTTTTATTCGCCCGGCGTCACTTGAAATCCCGGTAAAGATCACTTACATCACACAACAAATGGACGCCAATTCCAATTAGCATATACATCGCCTTATACGGAGTAAGAAGCGTTGACCTCATACTTGGTTTGTGATGAATAGAAGACGCAAACGTTGTTTAAGACTTTGTTAGTGATGCATTTTTAATGCATGAAAATGTACTTTCAAATTGGCCATTTAATGAAATTAGTTGTATTATCAACTGAATTAATCATAATGGTATAAGTTATATGATTACTTCAGTTGGATAAATTTGTGCCGACGTTTATCAACACATATGTTGAAACTATAATCCTCAAATGAAAACATGCTTCCTATGTTCTTGTCTACTAAACGCACATGTTTACACTTGAACATCTATTTGTAAATAACACAATAATTCAGTTGGAATTCCTTTAACATCTTCTTCTGTAGAAATAGCCTCTAAGAGGGGCGTGTCTCTAAATCGATTCTACTTTCTAACACTCTATATAAGTTTCTCCCAGGACTTCCGTAGAAACACTCCTGGGAGATTCATGGCACAAAGTTAAGTGCTTTATACAATATCTTATGCGTTGCATGTAATGCAAATAACTACGAGTAATATAGTATATCACAATGACGGGAGTTGCCAATAATACTACGTATTTTAAGGACACTACAGCAGTCAATTCTGGAAATATTGATACGGAGTTTGTGCCTCCAGATTTTCAAGTAACGGCTAAGAACATTATTCTTGCCGTGGTTTTGATTCTCATGGACCTTGTGACGATATTCGGCAATCTGCTTGTACTCCTATCGTTCGCTTTTGAGAGACGTTTATTACAACCATTTAACCTCTACATACTTAACCTAGCAGTAACGGACTTTTTGGTTGCCATAACGGCAATGACGTTTTATACATTAGATACGCTGCTTGGATACTGGCCGTTCGGACGCATCATGTGCGGAGTGTGGATCTACTTTGACTTTGCGATGACATTTGCGTCTGTGTTTACGTTAGTCGCCATCTCCGTAGACCGCTTCTGGTGCGTCACGTGGCCTATCCATTACAAGAAATATAACAACCGTTTCCGAACAGTCATGATACTAATTTTTGTATGGTAAGAAACTTTAAACTTTCCTAAACTTAAGAAAACATTTTTTATATTTATACATAATTCCTCCTGTCAACCATATAGCAAATATAAACAAGTGTTATTATATGCATAGTGTTTGAAATTCTGCGCGTTGATGGCAACGTTTCATGTATTAGGCGCAGCAAATTTTCAAATATATATATATATATATATATACAAACTATTATAGTATAAGAATACAATAACATTTATGGTTATCCATACGCAATTCATTATATTCGTTTACTATCATTTGATAAAAACTGACCAATGCTATTTTTTTATTATTTCAACGTCGTTTCATAAATTTCGCATCTAAATGACCAATTTTACATCCTCTGAATATTTGTATTTGGTTGTTTTGAAAAGAGTACTTGCAACTTTCTCGTTACCACGTGCTACCATAATCCTATGATCAATTTAAGCGCTTTCTGTTCCGAACAATCATTAAAATTTATTAAATGTTACCTGTGACCATCAGTCTTAAAAGAAATTTAATTTCCTGCCACGCAAATGACTGCTTTTGTAGTGTTTCTTGGACTAACTGTCGGTATAAAATTCTTCTTTGACAACCTGCAAACCAGTAAGCTCAATAAAGATTTAAACTCTGAATTGTCCAGGTATCAATTTAGGCAGTTGTTAGAAATCCAACAGAAGCGGATTATGGCAATTTAATGATATGTTATTACAAATACTATTTTTTCAATGATGATATACTATTATAAATGCATAAACGACCAATTATGGGAATGATTTGGGAGAACAATTATATGTTATAGTCATATGTATGTTATTAATTTTTAATTACATATGTTTAACTATTCTAGTCGACAATTTATTAAAGACAACCTGAATATGTATGATTAAAAAAAAATAACTTCAGTTTACACCAATTGAAGCATATATCGGCATACATAGCTACTAGTTTAAATCAGTGTTTTATTTGAAGATAGAAAACCTTATAAACCGATGCTGGGAGGGGGCGGTGACAGTTATTTTATTTGCTAGTTTTATCTATCTGCAGGAGTTTGGTGTTTACAAACACAAATATTGAAACGATAAATAAAACACTTTTCTGAACAACTAGTAATCAAAAGTTGTCACCAACACTATATTAATTAGTGATCTAGGCAACAATATACATGCGAGTGTTTTTATTTAGTTTATATAAGCTGCTACCATTTTAATTTCAGATTAATAGTAATCACTTCTTTTAATTGCAATTCTTTATTAAAAGCATATCGTAAATTCAAGACGTAAAACATTAAACATAAAGTTTAATTAACAACAAAGATTGGTGTTTTAATGCGCTGATGGAAAGTGTTAACTTGAGAGCAAATGACCTTATCATTCTTTTTTATGATTTAAGTGAACATGCGAGATGTAATGAGACAATTCTTTGGAATGCTTGCATGATAATGTTAAAAATATAAGCTTTCTGGTGATATTCACATAAGTCATTATAAAAGACTAATGCGGTTCTTCAAGGAAGCTTTCAGGGATCCGTTCACCAGGAACCTCAAGCACTTACGTTTTGATCAATAAAGCCAGTATAGCTTCTTCATTTCTTTTAATACGTTTCGAAATATATTGTTGTTGTTTTCTGAACGCTGAAATACTAACTACAGAGAACATGCAAAACAGATCAAATGTGAAACAGATATAATTCATACTAGAAGAGAGATCCTACGAAGGCGGATAATACATCTTACATATGAACACATTATTCTCGGTTGTTTTGCGAATGTTCCATGATATCAATTTCAGAGTAAATTGAAAACTGCACTAGATATAGTGTGTGTTTTTCAGTTATATTTATGTAAAACTTCTTTTTATGTATATTTTGACCCTTTTTACAGGTTGTTCGTAGTTGCAATATGGACACCACCCTTTATCGGCGACCGACTGCAACATAATGAGGACCATTTCTGTATTTGGGAGCCGTCGGACAACCGCGAGTTTGTCATATTTGTGGCGTTGATAGGACATTACA
This sequence comes from Mya arenaria, assembly GCF_026914265.1. Lineage (NCBI taxonomy): Eukaryota > Metazoa > Mollusca > Bivalvia > Myida > Myidae > Mya > Mya arenaria. The sequence goes on from NC_069126.1 coordinate 28,572,346, forward strand.
TTCCTTGCCTCATGATGATGTTCTCTTATATGAAGGTTCTATACGTTATGCGAAGTCAAGCATTAAAAGTCGCGGTCAATACGGATACCAGCCTTCAAAATCCAAGTAGCTTGTCGACGGTAAGAATTTGTGTCAATGTCGCCACCACTGGTACGTTGAAAAACGCTGTATCAAACGATTGTCTTACGCTGAATGATAATACACCAACCCAATATTTAAGTGTCGGTAGAAACAATGGGGACGGTGCATCTACGAGCCAAACTGAAATTTGCCCAAACAGAAGAACTACAAATACATCAAAAACTTACAAATCCTGGAGGAATCCAATCACAAAGGAAAAAGGTGGGAACGTTCGAGAGAGAAGGATTTTCATAACCCTAACGTACGTGCTGAGTAGCTATCTGATATGTTGGTTCCCGTTTTACATCGTCTTTGATACGTACGCATGGGCACCAGAGTTGATTCCTGGAGAGTTGTACACGTTCTTCTTTTGGATGACATACTTAAACTCGACCCTGAATCCGTTTATATACGCCTATACGAATAAAGAACTTCGACAAGCCTTTATGAAGGTTTTGCGATGTGTGTATCGATGTAGGTCATAACGACATTTTTCAGAATTGTTTTTTTTTATACCGTCTTGCACAAATGATATTTGGCAATGAGATTTGCACAGGGAGTATTTTTTATTAATCTAACAACACTTTTTAAGAGCATAAAAATGTTTATTTCATCTTATCATGTACATTGTCAGTTCAAAAAGAAAGGCATTGCATATATCTATAACCCGAAAATCAATACTCGGCATTGTAGTGAAACCATGCAAATCGCATAATAACCAAAGTTAGATAAAAGATGCAATCTTGTTCTAATAGCCATTGCATGTCTTATTATCTTAAATCCTGGAACCTTCCCGGATTTATATGACATAAGCTTAGAAAATAAAAACATTACCCTATTTATTGTCAATCGCCTATAGCGAGCCGAGTTCATTAACTGGAGAATGTCATATATCCAATCATAAATCACGGCATCCAATATGGTACGAGGGATGATCAATATTTACGTAGACTGGTATAATAATTGTTTTCATACTTCTTGCAACATAGTTAACTTTTTTATTGACTACCATGATATGAATAGCATGACATAGCATAGTGCGAAACAAAATGATATTATGCAGCCACAGTAAGGCGCTAACGCTCCATGTGTCGTTTTGTCGTACGTATTATGAACTGAAAACTAAATGAAATAAATATAAGTTGCAGAAACTATTGAAAATAATCGCAATTCTGTATGACGTCAATCGGCTGTTGCATTTTGAAATAAACAACGTCTTCTCTATGACACCTATGAATATAAATATGTCGCCACAAGAACGTTGGGAAATTCGCACAAACATTGAATTTTGTAAAGAAAAAGGGGAACACACCATCCGAAACGTATAAGCTACTTAAGCTGACACGTGGAGAAAAGGGCGTTTGCCGTGCAATGGTTTTCAAGGGGCATCGACACCTTTTCTGATGGCCAACAGTCCATTGAAGATGATGCAGGTCGTGGACGGAAGTCAATAATTGGACCGTCAGCCATGACGTCAATTGAAGAGAAACTGAAAGCGGACTGCAGAATGACTGTAAGGGGACTGTCAGAGGTTGCCAATGTCAGCAGCTGTTGAACCACACACAGCATTCTGACCACCGAAATAAACATGCGGAAGGTATGGAAGAGAGCTGGGTCGCCGCCACTTGAGAAAGCCCAAGTTTCACGTTCCACTGGTAAACAAATGTAAATGGTGGTTTCGGGTTGTCGGGAAATGATCCTGTGTCAACTGGTACTTGTTGGGTGGATGGCAAATGCGAACTATCTTTCGATTCATTTAAATCAGATAACAATAACATGCACTCAGGAGAAGTTCAATTAATTATACTTTGCACATATTGTAAAATATATTCAATATAAACAATATGGGTAAATACATTCTGTGCAAATTGTTCAATTATAGTAGAGATAATCATATTTATCTTGTAGTTGAAAGTCATGAATATTAACGCCAAGTATTTAGAACACTTCTTACTATAATGTGACAGTATGACTCTTAAAACGTTTATTACATTGTGAACAGGAACTCGGCCGTGATCTCATTTGGGCAGATATTAAGAAGACGAGCGGCATCCCGGTTTATCATTTCATGAAAACACTATGAATCATGGTACATTAATTAATATACACGGTCAGTAGCTTAATATTCGTAATACTGTACCCTGTCGAGTATTCTACATGCATTTAAACCAAGGCTATTCAAATGTTGTCATTACTAGCTGAATTGTGGTGAACGTTATCAGGCTTCACAGAGATTGAGCACGGAGGTCTTTGTCAAATGACTGCATTGTACTGTATATCCGACAGGATTTATTCCTCTGCAGGTGAGGTCTGTTTCCGGTTGTTGAGTTCTTGAAACTACAGTATCAGTGTATAAATGTGTGTTTCAGGTCGCTGATTGCTTGAAATAACATAATCATGTATAAAAGTCTGTATCAGGTTGTCCACTGAGGATACATGATGACATATAGATCCATATCTTAGACACATTGAAATTTATATAACGACTTCCTGATACAAGATATGTAGCTAAATTAAATTGGCTGTTGATTTGAAATCAAACTCATTTAAACAACACTTTATATCCAACCAATAATTCAAATTTTCATTTTCTTTCATAAACGTTAAGTTCTTAAAATTATTTTTCATTGACGAGATAGTCATGATGAAGAAAATAATTCTTAAATGTTGATCCTGGCTTTGAATTGATAGCTAAATTCTATGAACTAGCATCAAGTTGAAACGCGAAAACACATTTTCTTTATTTTGCAATTGCATATAATGTGGAAACGATTTGTTATACCCTCTTTGTTTATTTATTTAGTATAGGAAAAATTAACAATAGCATTTTAATGTTTTTGAAAAATACACATTTTCAAAAAAAACCTACGCCATACAAAAACCGAATGATAGTTTTAATTTCGCGTGCTATCGAAACATTACTCGTTCAAAGGACAGCATTCACGCAAGCCTTTGGTCGTTCTTATCAAAGGTCCAGGCTCTTAGCTCTTAAATGATGTATTATTAGTTACTGGGTTAGTTGGTGACCGATATAGGATATACAGGGCAATAGAAGCCGTATACTTACGTATATATCACGTCTACACCTTGTTTACATTGATCAATTTATTTATAATGTTTCACTTACGTGTATTCTACGTAATCGGAAAAAGACGACATCTTGGTTCGATATAATTAAGTGCCTCAAAATAAAAAAAAAATAAGCGTTGACCTGGTGTCAATTCCTGGACAATGGCGATGTGTAATTGAGAGTTGGAGGCGTGATATAAACAAATACAAAATTATGTTTCTATTTCAGCATCGTTTGGTCCCTAGCCTTTCAACAGAGCTTTAGCTTAAATATTGTTCCGGTAGTTTTCATTGAGTTATTTTGGTATATAGCATCAATGATATATGAATGGACATTTGCCAGCTTGAGAACCAGTTTATCACAAAAGCAGCTTTCACCTTTGTCATTAAACAAGATCAAATAATTGAATGCGAGGCGTTCCGCAAGGAGTTTTGAAATTGGAACATAGTTACATGGTTGCTTTACAAATACTTCAAAGGAATAACTTGCATGAAAATAATGTTGAATTTATGGTTTCGGGTGACTTTGATGCCTGAAGACTCAGTATATTTATCATTATAGACCGTGCAATAAAGGACTGGATGAAAGAAGAAACATCCAATTATTAATTGGAATGGGGAATCCTTATTGAAAAGAAGAGGAATGTAATTTCCGCCTGCTTTAACTTTAAGCAACACGAAGAAACGAGTATTCCTGACATTTCGAACACGGTATAATCCAATCATTTATCGGGAAAACTTTTTGTTGCGTCTGTGGTCTGTTTGTGGTATTGTATTTGTTCATGTGTATGTCACGGTACAGATACCTACACATGTGGTGAGGAGGTGTGTACGCGGTCCAGTAACTCAGTCGGTAAAGCACTCGCCCTGATAGCGAGGGGTCCCGGGTTCGAGCCCCGGTCTGGCTGCACACTTTTCCCACCCTGTGACATTTGGCGCCCAACAAGGGACCTTGGCAGCATAACGCGCTCTCAGTGTTAATTATGTGTATTCTTCAGGTCTTGCTGCACTCTTTTCTCAACCTGTGACATTTGTGTCCATCCCAACTGTCTATCCCAAAACAGGTTTTCCGATATTCTGTGGTAATCGTAGGTTTATGTCTCTGGTTCACAGTCGCTTGTATTGTACCCGAGGTTTAAATAAGGAGCCTGAAGAAGTTTTTATTGCATTAGTCGTGTTGTAAAAACAGTGCACAGGTGTAATAGCCTTTCACTAAAGATTGATTTTCTCTCAACAATTTATCATAAACACTGAAAAATACTATCTGTATTTGCAGGCACAGACAGACTTAAGGTTATTGTCAATGAACATATCTAATCAATTCCAAAAAGCTGTTTTCAAAACATTTACTACTACTACTACTACTACTACTACTACTACTACTACTACTGCAACTGCTACTGCTACTGCTACTGCTACTACTGCTACTACTGCTACTGCTACTAATGCAGCTGCTGCTACTGCTACTGCTACTGCCACTGCTACTGCTACTGCTACTACTACTACTACTACTACTACTACTACTTATACTACTCCACTACTACTACTACTACTACTACTACTACTACTACTACTACTACTACTACTACTACTACTACTACTACTACTACTACTACTACTACTACTACTACTACTACTACTACTACTACTACTACTACTACTACTACTACTACTACTACTACTACTACTACTACTACTACTACTACTACTACTACTACTACTACTACTACTACTACTACTACTACTACGACTACTACTGCTGCTGCTGCTGCTGCTGTTGCTGCTGCTGCTGCTGTTTCTGGTACTGTGATTACTACAAGTTCCTCTATCACTTCCACTTCTTCTATGAAATTACAACCGTTATATTATAAAATGCTCTTATCCCGTACTTCTTTCGAAGGTTCGGATTTAAAATATAACCATTTTTCACTCGCACGACCAATCACCCGTCTTTGCATTTCATTTTATTAATGAACAAGATACGTATGAAATAAAATGCATATTTAGCCATGCGGATAAATTCAAACGACATCTACAAATTGATGATATTTTCTTTAATTTATAACAATTTAATTTTTCGAGCGTAAAAAGAAACTCGATTTCATAACTTGAACAGCGTTTCCAAGCGTCAATATTTACACCTCAACTTCCATTCCTTAAATGAACTGCCTTTCGGCAATTGCGTTCGTCAATCGATGAACGCAACGTCTTCGGATATGTTCGGATCGTAGTTCATTGCATAACAATATACATGAAAGCTATTGATCTTGTTATTGGTTGTATTGTGTCTGCAGGTCCCGTAAAATATAGATCAACATTTTTAAAAGTGTTAGTTTATCATATTTTAAATATATTGGTACCAGAAGTGTTTCAATTTTACGTTTTAAAGTGATTTCAAGTGGTTGATCTTTTCCCGCGTTATTGTGACGTCATTTGAAAAAAATGCTTCCGGTTATAGTCGGGTCGTTCTCTTTACCGAATGGGTAAGAACGGGTTACTGAAAGGTTTTCTTAAATGAAATGAAGCATTTTTTTAACAATTCTTGAATGAAATAATGAACTATTGGTGTACATATAAGGAATGCATTGCGGGGTTGATGTCATTATCGGGGATATGAACGCAATTGGGTTGGTCAAAGTACGCGTGGAGTTCTTCGGACTCCACACACATTGACCAACCCAATTGCGTTCATACCCCGATAATGACATCAACCCCGCAATTCATTCCTTAAATAATCACTAAGTTTAAAAGACATTTAACGATAAGACGCGGTTCTACGTTACTAGCAAACCTCACCAAAAAAATAACAGATATATTGTAGTTCTCAAAACAAATATAAATAATAACTGAAATAAAGCTATTCACAAGTCAGCCAACTAGCGACCATTTTACAGTGGATGCTAAAAGATGATAAAGTTTAACAATTTAAATATAGACTACTTCATATCATCATGGCAACCTATTCAAACATACTCCGATTGAATATCTCAGCAATCCCTCTTTTTAATCACTGTCATCAAGTATAAGGCTATTATCTCTTTCTTTTAATCTCTCGTATCTTGCTCATTTCGGATCATATATAAATAACGCTTAAAATATAATATACACAAACAAATGGCAAACATGAAATCTCTTGCATTTGGCTATACAAGCGAATAAAGGAAATGATATTATTATTGCTAGTTTATGCCATTAACAGTCTAATTTTCACTCTTAAAAGACAAAGCATACTAATATAAGTTATTTCATTGAATGCTGACCTTATGAGTTATCAAAATATTAAGGACTACAAATGACAAACATGAGTCTCCTTAAATCGTTACCATAGTTGTTTTCTTCAAAATGAATCTATATGACATATATTTTACTACTACGTATTTTTCCATGCATTTGTTCATTTTAATTTCATATATATATTATATGTTTTTCTTTCGTGCATTTCGATGAAGTATGGAGTTATATAAGTAAAATTGATCAGCAAAATAAGGAGTGAAAATATCAGCGTTTATAATTATTTTTAAATCCATTGTAGTGACTTCCCCTTGATAAAAACAGAGTACTTTACTTTGAACCAGAAAATGTTGCCATATTTTTTTTTTTTTTTTTTTTAAATTACATAAGTTTAAATAAAGATGTATTTGGAAATAAAACAAAACTAACCATTTATTAAAAAAAATCCTGTTTTTCAAACGTTTTCTTGAACTTTGAAGCTGAATGTTTGAACAGTAGCTTTCATAAAAAACAGAGTACAGACGAAAACAATTGCTGGAACATAAGCAGAATGTTACATCATCTGTCAAATATATTTTGAACTGTTTGTTGTTGTAATACATAATACGAACTTCCCGTAAAATTCACACACAACTATTCACAGATTAACTGATGTTTTTACCCCACTCATGCCTCAAAATTGTCAACAACATAGCGTGATCCTCTCTCTTTACCCAAAAATTGACCTGTCTTTAAGCGAAACAGACTAGTCTCTGACATAGTGAGGTACCTGAATAACTATGTATCATGCAACACACTCATAAACTAAGAAAAATGTTTAATATCCAATTATTATACGCAATTGTTTTGCTAACACGTTCGGCTTTTCAAATGTTCATTCAATATATTGTTGCGTAGTACTTTGGTTATGTATTCATGTCCTGTTTAATATAAAAGTGATTTCGTTTCTTTTTGGGACATAAATGCACTTATATAACTTCATTGATCAATGTTCATGAAATGTTTGGACTAAAAGACGAGCGAATAATAAACTTTAAAAAAGAATATCAGAGAACCTTTTCTTCAATGCCGTAAACAGAAATGTACAGCCATCAGCTATAATTTCGCGTGAGGGGCGTTCCAAGGCAGCGTGGATAACACTATTTTCAAAAAGGGGTCAAGTTAAAAAAGTACTTAAAAAACTTATAAAACTCCGAGTATAAAACAAACAGATAATTTGTTTCTTTCAGTGTAAGATACAAAAAGATCTCAGATTTTTGTCGCCACTCGTGAAAGTTTGTGAAATAAAATACAATCTTACACTGAAATAAACAAATATCCTCTATATATTTTTGTGTTTAAAAAATGACCGAATTTCCATCAGGTTATAAAAAAAACGAAACAAACCATCATAAGGAATCGTTAAAGGCATGTTAACGTTCTTAGTATGATGGGTTCGTCAATATGGCAAGGGTTTAAAAGATTTAATTAAATGATACAGTCATACAGATATACTGATACTGTTTATCTTATAAGTTTGCAAACTGAAACATAAAGAGTTCAATGACCAGGAATAATTTACTTTCGAGAGTAATATCGAAACAAATTATCTTATAATCATACATATATACAGGAGTTGAATAATTATGACTGTTTTAAACAATTTATGAACGGCAAACGGCATGTGCCAATTTACTATTCATATAACATATACCAGAATGGAAAACTAGTTAACTATTAAGGCATCAATATTCTTATTATCTCCATTGTTATAAAAAGCTGATAAATTTGAGATAAAAAAAAAATGTAGAAATGCAATGATCATTTTTTTAGTTGTTTCTAATATTATCTATACAACATTAATGTTTACTTCAGCAAACCGAAGCTGCACATTCAAAAGAAGAAGGCAACACTTTTCACCGAGCGTATTTGCTTCATATGCACATTTATTCAGCTCTTTGGCCAACCAAACACTGCATCGGATAGTTCTATAGTATATAATTACACGTTAAGAAACCATACTCGTACTACAATCACAGAACTGACAACCGATAACAATATTGCTTTAATTGGATGGATTGACTGTACGATCTTGCAAAGTTCATTCACATACAAGTGTTGTTTCCTGATGAAGAATGAAGGCGGTGAATGAAAAATTTCACAAGAGGCAGACCTTACTGTATTGTACAAAACTGAGGGCAGCAAGACTTAACTGCCGATTCACTTAAATCCATCGAATGTAAAAGTCATAACAGTAACACATTCCAGCTTGCCCTGTTCAGAAGAATCAGTATACGAACGTAGAAACACCAGCAAATGATGCCCAAAACGCACACGCAACTTGCCATATGCTCTTAAATTGCTTACAATGAACTAAATGCCAGCCACTTGTTTGAATGGATTGAAGGACACAAACTATAAGGAGCGGATCTTATTGTTGTTTTCACTTACAACCTTAACGAAAAGGCATTAGCCGTATTGAAATTTTACGAGAACAAAATACTCAACTTTGATATACCAGAAACAGGCAAGTACTTTTTAAAAGTTGCAAATAACATATAGGTCTGATATGCTAATAAAGAGCAATAAATATCTCCAATATAGTACTCTACCACTTCCACTACCAATACCACTACCACTAGTATTACCACTATAGTAATCTATCACTGCCATTACCACTACCACTACCACTATTATTACCACTATAGTAATCTACCACTACCACTACTACTATAACTACTACTACAACAACTAATGAATTAATAAAGCGCACCACTGGTGATTAAACCCAGCAGAGTTTTACAGATGAACAGGTGAGAAACATTTCTAAATAAAAAATAATTAATACATTTTAAAGATGTTGACTTTTTAACTATTTAAGGTGCATATAATAGGTTGATGCCAACAATGTTATTTTAATGCATTATCACGTTAAACACATTTGACTTTAATGATTAATAAACCGGTAAACGGAACATTAATTAGCAATATATACACGTGTATTGTTCAATATAATGCAATTAGAAATTCCCTCTTTCTTCCAATTTAGTCTTTTTTTCTTCAGTGCATTCAGCTAATTAAGGTGACCACAGGGAACTTAATGGTTGTTTCTAGAATGAATTAGCTTTATTAGTATTTGCATCCCTCTGAATGTATGAGATATACGCTTCAGACACATTCATCCCCGATGTTTTGCATATTCTGTTTTAAATGTAAAACATGAACATGGACCAGATGTCTTATCAAAAACGCAGTCAATTGAGTCCAGGTGATGGGACAGGCCTCTAGGTAATAGGTTGTGTACCGAATACTCTGATTTTTTTTTTCTGATGCTGCGTTTAAAAGAATGTATTTGTCAATGAATTGTAGACTTGGCTTTCCAAATACTGACAATTTAGGAGTTTGTGTAGAAGGCGAACAACACCCTACCATGGACAGTGCCTAAAATTTAAGTTTAAGGAAATATAATTTAATACATCTTTTTTTATTTTGAAAAGTCACTTGGAAGTGCTTATGTTATTTTGAGTTTTCTTTGCAACATAATGTGTGAATTCTTCACAAAATTGAATATCGCGTATTTCAGCCTAATGCAACGGAGGCAACGCATTCTTACAATTTTTAGAGTAGATTTATTTGACTATTCTTAGATCTCGAGATACTGAAATAAAACAAAACAAGTCAAAACCTCAAAAGCAATTTGCATTACATATTTTTATCATGTTTTACTATTTTGTTTTGAATATTCAATTCAAAACGAGTGAAGCGTATGGTATAGCGTAAAACTAAGGCGGTCATAAAGCTTAAATATATATAAGTTGTGATTGTTTTTCAGATATCTGTGTTTGATTGCCAAAACCGCCTCGCTGGATATAGATACTATGCTCTGCTCGATACTGACGAGTTCCTCATTCCATACACATCTGCTTTCAAAAACGCAATTAAAGTTTATATGGTGAGTAAAGTATTTCAAATAAGACCTATTTAAGCTATCAAGTCAAATATGTTCTTTAAATTATGTATTTGTAAAAACAATCAAAACAATTACCCACTGCGAAAAGAGTTAAAGGTCATTTGCTACGTCTTACTTCTCTTGCAATACCGCTCAATATCGGACTATCAGTAACAAGACAATGGCATTTAAATTATGCTATAAATTAATATCTGGTGTCAGTTGCACAGGAAAGTATATTTATATATGCAAGATGGTAACATTATTATTTCCTAAAATGCACCAACGCTAAGATGGCTCAAATCTAAGGGATATAAAAACAATTCAGCTCTCAATATGCATACCAAATATCGCTCTCTCTCTCTCTCTCTCTCTCTCTCTCTCTCTCTCTCTCTCTCTGAGCCATTTTCTGACCACAGTGCGCAAGAGTATTTACCAATTATTTCCAAAGTTTTCTGTGATCACAGTATAATTTAAACACAGTTTATAAATTGTGGTTTTCTGGCCCAGATATACTTGTAACTTCAGGGGAACTAATGTTTGAGACCATTCTTGCAACAGCGTGTTTTGTTTAAAAAAATGTTTTATCTTTTTCGCACACTGTTACAGAAATTAAGCAAGTTTTCATGGTAGATTATATATGATATGTTTTAATTAAAATGACAAACAAAACCAAAAAACAGCGTTCCTTGCATATATATATATATATTCGTAAGAGGTACTGGTACTATAGGTACTGAAATATGGTGTGTCCTTTCTTGGGAGTTAACGTAGATATTGATGAACAACTGGGATATATGTCCAAAATAGAATGCTTAGTATACAATTCATATTGTTACAAACAAATACCTTTTTTTTTCTTTTTGATACAGGTTAAACAGCTGAAGATACACCAAAATGGCTGGTTTCAAATTCCAACAAAAAACATGCCATAAACTGGAAGGAATCTAATTCTTCCAGCTCCTTTTTGATAAAGCGTTTCTCAATTTCAACACCGGCGTTTATGGACAGAGCGAAAAAGTTATATTTACCAAGTCGGGTTATCGTTGTTGATGATGATGACACATTCTTTACATACAAAGCCGGGCTTTGAACAGTAAGTTTGTATTATTTGTTCTCTGTATTATTTTGATTAATTGAAAAAAGTATATTAGAACGGCGGGTGAACTATCTGTGTTTTAATTGTGTTCGAAATACATTATTTGAAGCAGAGCTCTTTGACAGCATTTAAATGGCATAAAAGTTATTAATTACAATTAAATAATTCCAGTATAACATAGAATCCGATGAGGCTTCTGGGAAATGAAGAAATTTAAAAACTCCGTCTGGAAAGAATTAATTAAAATGATTAGTTCATAATGACTCGTTTTGATTTTTTCAAGGAAATTTGCTCTTTACATTTTATCAATTTGATATTTTCACTGCAAAATATGGAGTGAAAATATCAATTTTCAGAACTACTTTTAAAATCCTTTGTCCTTACTTCCCCTTGATCACAAATAACTTCACTTTGAACAAGAAAAATGTTGGCAAAAAATGTTTAAAATTTAAAGAAATGTTTAATAAATTTAAATAAAAATATATTTGGAAATTAACAACTTACCGTTAATTACCGGTTATCCCGTTTTTCAAACGTTTTCTTGATCTTGAAGCTGATCGAATGTTCGAACATTTGCTTTCATACCAAACAAATTACAGACGAAAACAACTGTTCAAACATAAATAGAATTTTATATCATCGATGTTACACTGAAATAAACAAATATCCTCTATCTATTCAGTTTGATACATTGAAAGTTAAATAATATTTATTAGTAATAATAGTATATCATACGTACGTATGATGTGGTTTGTAAAAACTATGACAGTGTGTGTATTTTGAATTAATGTCATGACCATCAGGTCCAAGTCTAACTTCTGAAGTATTCATATAATAATCACACATCAGTTTAGTGCATGCGATTCAAAACGTGAGAAAGTGTCCATATACAGTCAAAACTCGCAATTCCGAACTCTGTTACCGCGATGTTCTGTTTGTGTCGAACTTTTTTGACCATGGTTTGGTTAGACATGTTTCGTTTTCGGTTTATACCGCATGTTTGTTATCTTTAAGTATTTCGCGAAATCCTAACGACTCAAACAATGATATATCATGCGAATACTTTTCCATATGTATAAGATTGTTTTACCGAACGGATAAAATTTATCTTTGCCGACTAGATATGCGTGCGGACAATTTATTTCAAGGGCTTCCTTCAATGTGTTTTCAATGTCATTAATAAAGTGTTAAACATGACTCTCAAGTTTGAGCATTTGCAGACGTCCATGTTTGAGTCAAAGGTATTCACTTGATTTATAACATTCCACAGTGTTTATACATATTGAATGTGTTAGTCCGTGTTCAATTCAAATTATTCAACAATTTCCGTAAAATTAATGACACGCTTATATACCAATTATAGAAATGTTAAATTGTTTTATCTTACATTCATGACATGGAACTCGAAAAAGTACCATTTTAAAACAAATTTGCCCAAACAGGAACTTTCAACCGAGATGTTCAAGAAGGTTCATATAAATAAAAAAAAAATACATTCTTGTCTTAAATTATCAAAAGGAACTCTCAAAACATTAACTTTTTTGCATAACTGTAATTCAATTATTAAGCCGCTACTTTTACATTCCATTTCGGAAATCCTGTATCTCAGCACTTAAACATGTCCACAAGTTGATACTCAATATGATAACAATCATGTCGCTTTGAAACAAGGAAGATTAATTACTATTATAGTCAGATCTGGTTGACTCTTGTCCGCCAATGTTTTTGGAGATTCATACTTATATTCGAAAACTCAGTTGCAAAATGTAACCATCGCTTATCTATAAGTTTAACGATACCCTTTGTACAAAAAAAGCTTTTAATATCATTAAGCCATTTAACCTTTTCTTGGCAAAACTGCTAGTAGGATGATTTTATTCGCAACTACTCTAATTTTGGATGTCTAGTGGACAATTGTGGTACATTCGAAGAAGTCATGCGTGCCGACTACTATTATAATAAAATACTCTAATATAATTGACAAACAATATATAATAGATAATGTTATTGCATTTTTTGTCTTTATTTTAGCTTAAATATGGCCAAAGTGTTGGTGTTATTTTATGTGTTAGAAGTTAAACGTTTTCACTTTTTACACATCAACCCTTTCAAATGCTACCAAAATACTGTTCGTCAACAGGTTCCACAAATGCATATAATTGTACATAAATTATCAGTATTTATATTTTGTGACGTGAATTGGGTATTTTCCCCAGCGTTAACAAAGACATACAATAACGACTGCGAAGTGTTCTTGAAAACGAGAAGTCTTTGATTTCAATTGAAAACTCTTTGGTCCAAATGCAAACAAGCGAATATATCCCAGTAATGCTCCTCTGTAATTATTTATCTATTACAAACTGGAACATTACATTGTTATTTTCGATTCCGTTTTTTCCGATTTTTTCTAGCCCCATAGGATTACGTCTCTTGATTTCCGCACATCTTAAAACTTTGTTGCGGTCGCACTACTTCATTTGAACATATTTTATCTATGAAAGTTTATCGTGTGCTCTGCTTGCTAGTTCACCGCTCCATGTTCAGAGGAACAAAAACATTTATTTAATACATATATTGTCCCGTTGACTCAAGGTGGTCTAAATGTTTGTTTAAGATTTCATCACCATTGTCTTTATATACCCGATTAAGGCAACACAACAGTTTAAATATGTTGAATGCAGAAAACAGTAGCAGCAAATCACACTTGAAAGTTTCCCCCTGTTTTCTTCATTTCTAAAAATAATTGATTTTGTTCCTGACTCATGTCCGCATCCCGTTTAAATATGTTTTGATCCATCGCTTACGTTTTGCTGCTTTTTCTTGAACATCTTACTCTCCCTCACATCCAGCATGTTCAATACTTGACAGTATAATATCATAAATCTCTAATCAGCAATTGTCTTTTAATCATGATTAATATACAGTAACTGTTCTAACTCTAGTGGATTTGACAAAAACATATGATTGCGTTGCCTTTAAACTTGTTCGCAAAATTCAGAAGCATCTAAAGCATACGATTCCTTCACCAACCTCTTTGAAGCTTATACTTTTGATTTATTTGTGAATCAACTCTAATTTTTTGAATTGCAACGCAATCTTCTTCCAAAACTCTCTGCATTTTTTCAGAGTCTTGACGCGATCAATAAAGTGCAGTTTTGATAATTGCAGTGTGGAACGCAACCGTATCATGCAATACTGACATTTCGGGGGATGTTTCCAATAATCAATTCCATCAAATATTATGAAACATTTATTTTTCTTAAGTATTTGTTAAACAAATAAAAAAGAATTTGCATGTGTCTCCTTTTTTTGAGTTTTGAATGAGACGCGTAAATATCATTGTGTCTGCATTTACAATGTCGACCCCAGACAAACGTAGCGGAACGTTAATCAAGACTTTGAAATTTTGTCGAATTTATGAATTATTAACATATTCCTGATCGTCGACAAACATTGTCTCATTTTCGTTTGCAATCGATGCATTGCATGTATTTTAACACCAAACCTTTATCAAAAACTTGCAAATTCATGTTTTCCCAAATCTAAACAATTGATGTTTTTAACCTTTCGCGATTTCTCAATGTTATTCAATTTGTCATATTATATTCTTCCATTTTCAATAAATAACAAATATTTTGTTTCAATGCAAGAAAGCAAAGAAATTCACCTATGGACACCAGGAACAAAAATCCAAACATAATGCCACTTGTGGTAGAAAAAAAGAAAAATGAGTTCGAATAGGGTGTTTGAGAAAGGGTTCGGAAAAAGAGAAAACGGAAAAGAGAAAGGAGTGACAAAGCAGCGATAGGGAGATAATAGAGAAATTGATGTATGATGAGAGAGGTCGGTGATTTGATGAAGGAATATAGAAAGGAGTGACAATGGGTGAAGAAAAATTAAGGCAGAAACAAACATGAATGAAAAGAGAAGAGAGTGAAAAGAGGGAATTGTGAGATAACTCAGTGGTGAGATGAACGATGACAGAGTCCAGAGAATCAGCGATGATGAGTAAAAGGGGTCAGAAAAAGAGTGAAAGGAAAACAGAGAGGAGTGAAAATGGGGCGGTTGGGAGAAACGTCAGTGCTGAGATGAAAGAAGTGAAAGAAGAGTGGAAAAGAGGTGATACGGAAAGAGGGTCAAAGAAAAGATGGAGGATCAAGAAGGGGGGAGTCTCAAAAGGGAATAAAAAATGTTCCGAATGTATGATTTATCAAAATCGTGTAAGTTGTCATATTTGAAGAAATAATTGGAAAGTAGAATTATGCCTTCCGTCAGTGTCCTGACATAATTGATATTCTATAAACATATGTATAACAAACATTATAACGCTTTGCCCAAACTGTACATGAGCAAAACAGTGTTTGAAACTTAATTAGCAAACCGACGCATAGGTGGAAGGTTCTGTTTAGGAGATGAACATTAGAACGTTATTATATACACAATAAAAACGGCTTCAAAATCTGTTTCATCACATCTTAATGAGAACTCAGTATCAGATACTAAAACACAATAAGCGATAACCTACACTGGCAATGAAAGATAGCATGCACATATAATTTCCACGGAAGCAGTGTTTATCATTTTATATATTCTACGATCAATCCAAATTATTAGACCCGTTAACCAAGTTTGCACGTATTTTCGTGATATTGTTTGTGTATCGAAGACATTCTTGACAAGGGTAATTATACTACCATAGAAAGCTAAAACATGAAACGTTTCGCAGACACTTCGTATTGTGGATACGCGTACCTCGGCATTGCTTTTGCATACTAAATATAGATCGGTACTTGTCATGAGCATCGCGAAGTTACAGATTGTTACAAATACGTTAAATATACAGTACATTTGAGATTGCTTCTTATGATTTATAAATATGGTTATCATATGTTTGAGGAATAAATGGCATGATCCTAGAATTTTACTATATTACCGTTGAATCGTTTATGTATTACATTTCATTTGTACCGTTGACCTTGTACCTAATCATCATGATTTAATCTTTTAGTTTCCTATCAGCTATTGCTTCGCTTGCATTTAAAACATACGTATACCGGTTCTTTCAACGGTGCCTTTGCTTCGGCGATGCCGCACTGATGACAAGTGATTTCGTGCTATTCACAATATTTGTGCTCTTTATGTTGGTTTGGCGATTAAACTACTAATATAAGACCTTTGTGAGGTGTTAAGAGGATTTTTTAAACATCGTACTAGGGTGTCATCGGGATAGCTATAATAGTTAATTGAATATTTGACAAAATGTTGAAATACGATATTAAGAAATTGTTAACATCAGGAAATAAATTTAAGACTTACTGTATACTATTTACTTTGAATTGTTATTGTAATTAAAAAAGTTAAAACTGAATAAATAAAGAAAGAAACGGTGAAGAATTAATGTTTGTGATTATCGTATGTGGCTTAAATTATGTGACCGCCGCAGTACTTCTTTTTAGCCAATATTTTTATTTGACAATTTTTTTTGAAGTTATAAGCAAATATTGTAATTGTCCTGTAATTAATGATAAATTAATTTCAGTAACAATCATTTCAGATATTTTAACATGGTTTATATATTATGAATATGATATAGTAATAATTGACTTTATCAATGGAAAGAAAAACATGAGAAAGACAATTGTTGCTCCTTCCCCGTTTTTATGTTACGGAACGTAATATAAATCGTGAAACACATGAGCCGCGACACACGATTTGGGGCCTTTAAACATATATATATATATATTATCGTGTGTTTATCTTAATTGATTTACATTTTAACAATATAAATTACAAACTTATGAGAATGTTTTCTATATTGAAAATTTCAATGTTAACAGACATAACCATGCGATGTGCATTTAGAAGAAGGGCGTCATATAAGACATTTACATTCTCACCTGATTTTCTTAACGATAAAATTAACGTTCATTTTGCAACATGCGGTCGACTTTTCGTCACCTCTGTATGCGGAGTTTCGCAAGGAAGAGCTGGGTCATGCATATCTAAAAGAAGAATTTTCGTGATAAACAACAACAGAAATCATAATTAAAACAAAAACAGTAATTATATTGTAATGTTAATATTAGAATTGATTCTTATTCCCCTGTGCGTTCATGCACAATTAATGCTCGGCTGTGATTAGAAGCGTTTGCGCGATTCATGAATTTGAAAATTTCGGCCGAGCGTTCATGAAAAAATAAAGAAAAAAAAAACAATTCTTAAATAACATAATTTAATTAACGTGAATTGTTCCATATCAACGTTCCTTATGAATTCAAATTAAGTTTAAGTTTAACAATCGAAAAAGATTGATAGTTAATTTTTAATGATTTTTTTGCAATAAGGCTATATGAAAGGGTCAACATGTGTTTCTACTCAACAAATCATTTCGAAAGGATGGGTTGCTTTTGATGCCTCTGATAGTTATAAATCTTCTAGAAAATGATCCTTGAATAATGTTCTGTTCAACGTTGCAACGCATTAAATGTCACATATTTTTTACTGTCAGTTTTACAAATAATATTTTCATTTTACTTTCGCGGCTCATATAACACCGTTTTTTTGTATCTAACGGTATTCAATGACTCAAACTTTGAAGATCATACGACGGTTTCACTTTTCGTGTCAAGTGTTTGAAGTAGCAGGACAAAGAAGGCCCTCTAGTTAATTATAAGTCGCACCATTGGCTGTGAAAGGATGATAACGTTTATATATCCTAAGTGATATCACAGTCAATTTCGAAACATAAAAGATGGATTGGATGTGTTTCATTTTTAAAATTGTTTATATTTTATTTGTTCTACCGAGTCATCAGTGCGCTGGTAAGACACTTTATTTAAACATCTGTTAACATAAAAATAGCATTAAATTTGAAATAAGACCTGATATTTTGATCTTTATATCCTTATTTATGGCGTGTTTGACATGGGCATCTTGTTATTATATCACACTAAAGAAATCATAATCATGAACACCGCAACAAAGAGGGATTCCTATTAGTGTTAGCTATTAAAATTTCCTTAGAGGTGAATATGTCGTCATACATAGAAAGGTTTGAGCTGTTGTTCTGGTATCAATATAGAACTGAAAATCTTGTTGAACATATCAATGTGATTATATAAAAAATATGCAAAACAAAATCAAATAAGTTACAACTTCTATTTTTCGTACGGTATGACACGCTCGTGGCTTCTTGGTCTAAGGTTAGGCACCATATCAAATACGCAATGGTTGACCGATGCTCTGCGTGAGTTTATCATACTTGTCACATATAAAGGAAAATTGCTTTTATTTAGGAAAAAGTCAACATTGAAAGAAATTTGTCAATATTATAATGTTTATTATGATTTATTTTTGTTGAAATCAACATACTTTAGAATAATTCTACTTCTTGTTGACCTTTTTTACGGAGAGAGGGAAAGTGAGAAGCTTTTATGACTATTAACTCAACATGTTCTTCATTTTCTTTCCTAAAAATAAACAAATAAAATGTATGAAGCCGACAATTTCCTTTTTATATATCGGTGATTCAAACTCATACTACGAACCCACTCCTTATGCTCTTCATGTGAAGTGTCGTAAGAAGCTTCATGATCTCTTAATTGCTGTGAAAATTGTATGATAACGTGTGTATATCCTGCTCAGTATCACAGTCAATTGCGAAGCAGAAAATAACTATGGATACTATATTTTTCATTTTTAAAATTGTTCATAAAAGTAAGACAGGACATGTATTTCAATGACATGTACACATTAAAATAATATTCAAATAGAAAATTTATCTGTACATTATAATTCGTATTTTATCAATATTCACCCGTTAAAGGCGTGTTTGGTGCATATTGTATTTATACCAGACCGTAGAAAACAGCGACAAGCCGTAACGGGTATTATCGTGAATTTGACGTTAGAGGGAAAGGTCGACTACAAATATAATAGCAGGGTTCATCTTGTGACATGTTAATAAGGTCATAGATACTTTAAATGCGTGTAACAGTTATTTAGGTGTAAATGACCCTTGAAACTGAATTAAAAGTTTCATGAATAACTGTATCTTATAGTTTATCACGATTCATGCAGGGTTCAGATACTAAATATCATTATTTATTGGTAATCGCATTTGGTTTTAAAAACATACAAGTTTGCGGCGTACCTAAGCATACTCCAGTACAGCAGGTCGTGCACATTAAATTGTGTTTCATAAACTCTCGACATACAAATACACATAGATGGCTTTTCTAGGTGTAATAACTGTTTAGAATTGCCACTATTCGACTGAATCTGGCGTTAAAAATGCTTATAAATTATCTGCATTCTGCAAAGTTCCGCTTCCAACCCCGGTACGTTATTCAGGCCCGGCCATTAGCTTCCTTACCGGCTCACGTGCGTGCCCTCGGGTCGGATTTTTCAATCCGAAAACGGAAACACATGATTGATATTTTTTCCTTATACTTTGCCTTATATACCTAAAATAATAAACTTGTGAAGTAATTGATATAACAAACTGCATTTTTTGTACCTTTCACTCATACTTTCCGTTAATTAAACAGAATAGTAAATAAGAAATAGCGCGCTGTTGCGCGTGTCTTTTCTGGCATTGGGGTGATGGATAAAAAATTCCAGCACGCATGTTTTCACCGGAAATATATCGATAGCTCTCTCTCTTGTGTAAGTGCGTACGATTAAAAATGATAAAGGTATATAAGTCACAGCAATTGTTTAACATGTTGCATACGTTATCCTGACGAAGTGTGTGTTGGACAGTAGAAGAAAATTCATTGTTAAACATAAAATTATAATCCATATGAATTGTTAGATTAGCAACAATTCCGAGTTCGACATATCGTTTGTTTTGACTGATTATTTTTAAGTATCCCTTAAAGTAGATACCGTCGTGTGTTTAAATACAATACGAAGATCGATGTCAAAAAAATGAGTCAATTGCTTTAAGTGTGACCATGCTTAAATGCTGATGCAATCTGTAAACCCTCAACAAAGCTTTGTGTTATGTCATTATAAATCAGTAAAGATGATCCGGAAATAAAGTCATGTTGTAACATTACTTGTTAGAAATGTCAATTATCTTGACTATAGCAACATACATTCGTTATCACCATTCAAAGTGCTTTTGTAGAATGTGGCTCATTACGGGGCTTAAATACCGACCACATCAATGAAGGTGACGATGTGACGCTAGAGTTTTCTAATATCAGAAGTCAAGACCCAAGTTTGGTCCAATGGTGGAAAAATAGAAATAAAAAGATAGACACCAACTTACAGCGTTTCTCTATAGACGTTCAGCAAGATCGTGTCACGTTGACAATACGTAACGTCACAGCTGAGGATAGCGGCAAATACACTGCTGATTTAGGAAGCACATCTTGTTCACCACCGAGTGATGTTTTAGTTACGGTGAAAGGTAATGAAAACAAACGTGTAATGTGCATGATTTGAATTAAATGGTCAAAAATGACGCTAAAATGTCGTTTCAAAGAGGAGATTAAACCATGTCATATCGTATTAATATACCTTGCTTACATATATGTTTATACATATAAATCTTATACGTATTATGTTGTTATTGCTATGATCAGTAACGATACGCACCTATAAGGCGATAGACAGAAGCAGAGTAGAACGGTATCATTAATATTTAAATTTGTCGTGGTGAACTGATTATATACAGAATTACTCAATTTTCGACAACCCATCAATACAATTTACCGTTGAAAACTATTTGTTTTTTAGCTACTGTTCGGTATTGTCAGCGGTCAACATTATATTTCAATAAGAAGGCAGTTTGTCTCCAAGTTCAATAAATTCTTTTCAGTAAATCAGCAGCCATCCTTTATTGACTTTAATTATGTGAGGCGTTAGACATAGACAGTAACTGGCCCCGTTAGTGAGTTTGCACAATATAATGCAGGACACTAAAGCTTAAAAATTGTTAATTTGTACTGACACAAAATAAATGGTTACGCGACTGCGTTTCATCAGACTATAATTTTTTGAACGTTCATATTTATAGTCCTAAACCATTACTTACACTATACTGGCAAGATTGCGATGACATCCATTATATACGTTATCCTAGAGGTATAAACGATTAAACTCAATTGAGTGTTTGTCCTACATTGTTATCTAGGGCCGCTTGATTTTTAAAATGTTCAGTTTCTTATTTGTGTAGAATCGTTAGTTATTGCTGAAGACAGCCCTTCAGAAACTGCTATAACTGCGAATGCGCATATAGACACGCCTACCTTTTGCATATGCAAACGCGCGATTTTAGTGTTAACGCTGACTTAAATGACGTCACACCATCATGCAGTGATTGACAGGTCTTCTTGATAGGCGCAGGGATTAATTTAAAAGCTGATACAATTCCTTAGGTTATTTTTCATGAAGAAATTACGTAATTAACTCTAACCTATACTTAGTGTTTGCCCTACATTGTCAGCCAATCAGGGGCGCTAGATTTTTAAAATGTTTCGTTTCTTATCCGTGAAGTATCGTTATTTATTTCTGAGACGACTCATCAGGATTAAGTTAATTGATATAACTGCCCATGCCCATATAGCCACGCATTCTGTTTGCATATACAACGGCGCACAGCGCTGATTTAATTGACGTCACAGAATATTGATTTGATTGACAAGTCTATTTGACAGGCGCACAGCTTAATTTTATAGATTATGCATTTTTAGAGGGGCTAACACTAAGTCGGCTAGGCTTTATTAAGTAATTTCTTCGTGAATAAGAAGTCACGGTCGCTTCGCAACGCTCCGCTCTTTTAGGTTACTTATTGACGAAGAAACTACTTAATAAACTCTAACATATACAAATAACTCGAAATAAACAATAGCATATACGTATAACGGGTTTCTAAGTCGTTAAAAAATAAAGCTATAACTGTAAAAGTACGTTTAGGAGGAGAAGAATACCATGGATAATCAAGTTTATATGCTTTAGTATGTGTCATAACATACAATTTCATTTTCATTGTTAACAGATCTTATAAAAATAATAAAATGTCAGCTTTAGATTTGCTCAATGGAGGTAATTGTGCGAAATTTACACTTGTCTGGTTCTGTAGTATTTCCTGAATAAAATTCAGAAGGATGTGCTTGAAATTTTCATTTTTAACTATGATATGACAAATTTGCCGACATAGGAGTTTGACGAAACATGCATATATGTGTTTGAAATCGAAGTCGGTGGTAAATACATTGTACATTTCAGAGCCAAAGGTCCTTTCCGTTATTCCCCAATTCCCTGACAACATTACCGTCCCAGAGTTGGATTGTGAACGATGTCTTGTGGGAACGGTTGGCGTCTACATAAACGTAGAATGTGTTGTGATTGGAATCAGCAAAAAATACCTGGTAAACAACTTTCTTTTCACTCCTTATTCAAAATCATCTTCAAGTTACGTCACTAGCGACGAAAGAAAATGCAAAAGTCCTTCAATATCGCACCTGGAAAGGTAAAAAGATATATACACAAAATGATTTGATCTGTATAATTTGAAAATCATAAACCAGACTGAATCCGCTCCTATTGATAAACAAAGTGCTGACTCGCATAGAGTAGGACGGGTATTAACATTGTATTTCTTTTCCGATGAAGTTATCTGTTGGTTTTTCATTGCAACCACAGTAGACGTACATATTTTCACCGATTACACTACAAACGTTCTATGTCTTGAATGTTTAGGCCATGTTAGGGTCAATGCAATGCTAATTAGATCTACTGCCATATGAGTGAACATAACATTTGGCTAAAGTATCTTTCATGTAACATTTATAGTTGTCATACATTACTTGATGAACATTATTTAACCTAGATTGTCTACATTTCTGTTAACAAATTCAAGATCGGCCCATTAGGTTATTAGCAATTACTCATTTCAGTCAGTTAGTAAGTTAGAACTTCATCTGACCTTCTTATTGCGGTAATGAAGAATCATAGACTATACTGTGCAAGACGCACCAGGAATGCCGTTCGAGACTAGTACGGTCTTGGAATTACGATGACACTTATTTTTAATACTTCCTCTATAATTGTTGAAAATAAATGGAGATAATTGAGTTCTGACACAGATAAAGTGCTGTTTCGCGAAAAAATGTATTAAAGGAAAGGCACTGAAGAAAGTATAACTCTGAAATTTTGTAACTTTTTCCTATTGACATCTGTTTAAAACACTTCATGCTTGTAAATAAGACGATTATTCTACGAAACATTAGAATCTAAACAATGTTACACATATTCTGGGATTCCTGGGTTGTATTGTTAACTGCATTAGAGTCATGTGTATTTGTTAAAGAACCTTGCGTTGAAGCTAAAAAGAAATGGACAAGATGTCCCCAATGTGACTATGGAAGGTTTTCCATTGTATCGAGCATTCTATTCATACATGCCGAGTGAAGATGATACAGATCATACCGTTACTTGCGAGGCTGCTAAAGATGGCCAACTGCCCAAAATAGTATCAATCACTCTGCTCGTTTTGCGTAAGTGTTTGTTTTTAAATTCAATCATATTTAATCACTTGTAAATACATTTACACTATGCGATAAAGAAAGCAACAGAGAATCAGATACAGTGCAATGTAGCGTGTTTAAATTGCTAGCAAGAAGGGCAAGCATAGGGATAGGGCCACGACCTTTTCCAACATCAGTAACGGACCCGTCTCCAAACGTCACATGATGCTTTAGTTTTGAATGACTGTGTCGCATCATGAAACTTTTGCTGAATATTAAAAGTACTTGGCGACAATAAATATTTTATTATAGTTCAATTGATTGTCAGTAAATCTTGGCATACTTTTAGTTCAGCAAACTACCTTGATACGACATTATTATTATTATTCGTATTATTATTATTATTATTATTATTATTATTATTATTATTATTATTATTATTATAAAGAGAGGCAAAATGATTTCCTTGTACCTATTAAGTGCGATGTTGTTTATTCTGATATCAACTGCATTGTATTACATCTGATAAGACTTACCAATAAGTAACAATGGTAGTTTATTATTGTGAGATGAGAATACCGATTCAATGTGAATTTACTACGAATACAATTTATTTCCTTAAAGTTTAAGTTGGACCATATGAAGCGAGAGAATGTGTAATAAATTAAAGTTCATATTTTTAACAGGAAAACCATCGATCCCTACAACAACGCTGCCGGAATCGATCAAAGAAGGAAAACATGCACCTATTATTTGCCAAACCTTCAATGTCCGACCGGAGCCAAGACTCTACTTCATGTACAATTCAACAACTTACAATACAAGCAACAACTTTTCCCAAATGAAAGGCGATAAAACAGTTGATGTTAAAACAATATTAGACATCACTTTCAGTCGATATGACAATTCAGGGAGTTTAATTTGTTGTGTTGAGTTTAAAGAGTATGACAAAAACACACCGAAAATAAAAACAAATTGCTTGACTTCTGCCATTGATGTTTTATGTAAGTATATCTTAGTTAAAGGAGATAGTTATGTTAAACAAATAAACATGGAAAACCTGATAAAACACATCAATACCGACTATATTGTTAATCTAATCAAAATATAGAGCAATGCTTGTTTATCCAATACTAATAAGCAACGATAACAATGAATCGTATGTATGTTTTCATGCAAACGACACCCCAGACAATAATTCATTTTTGGCATTTAATATTTTTAAACCAGTCCCACCGAAGTTTATACAGCTTGAAGAAGTAAACAGAGCAAACGATGAAGAAGGTAATACGAGTCTCCGGTTGCAGTGTACAAGCGACGTATCTAATCCAGTTAGTAAAATAAGATGGAACATTGAGTCCAATTTTCAATATGAATCCTCCCAGGAAAAGGAAAAGGCTGAACAATTGTCTGGATTTGTAAGGACTAAGGTAACACATTTATTTTCCAAAATGAATTTTACACGTACATGTAACGTTTAAAGATTAAAGCGTTATTCAAAAGTGTGGTTATGCAAACATGGCCCCTTGAATCTAGTGTTAGAGTGTTTTTTTGTTTATCACAGAAAGTTTTATGCTTTAATAAAGCTCATTTTTTCTTTCACTTAACACTATGTGTGTTAAATCAACTAATCTTCGTCAAGCAGGAACAAGCAGTTAAACATAATTTATTTAAGCGGGAAGACGTTTGAGAATCGCTTAACTGCTACCGAAATAGCACCGTCAATGATGTGAAGCTTAAGATGTGATTGGCTTTTCAAGTTGTGTTTTGTGTTAAAAATATTTAGCATGACACCAACAATCTAACAATGTTAATAATAGCTTTAAGATATATTTCTGCTTGCCATATTCAGTTTACTGCTTGATATTTATTCAGATGGTGGCATACATTAAATGGCCCGTGTATGATTCTTTTCGTTGTAATAACATTCAGTATTGTATTACAGAATCAAATGATAAAATGATAATGTTCCTTCTCCATTTGCAGATGTTATCTGCCAACCTCACTCGACATAACAATGGAGAACAACTATCATGTTACATAGAAAATCCTAAGTTCCCAGAGATCAAAGTAATCAAAACCTATAAAATCAACATTACTTGTAAGTTAAAACTACATTTGTTTACAATTTGTATTTAATATTAACTATAAAATGCTAATTTTAAAACAAAATACAGTACGCCAAGCATTTTAAGCTATAACAATGATTCCATTTGAAGGCATATGGATATAGGCATAAATGAAACGAAGCATTCAAAGCTGTAACAATGCTTCTATTTGAATGCACATGGATTTAGGCATAACAGAAACTCAGCAACAAAAAAGTTTTGAAACTTTTGAATTGCTGTTGTTGTTTAATGAATGTACATGTGATGTGAAGTTTTTTATATAAAATGTGAGACAACTGTTTCACCTGTACACATTTTATTAAACTATATTATCACGTCATCATATTTTTTTCATTTGAAAGATAACAATGATGTTTATCACGTTTTAATTTTTATAAAAGTTCTGATCAATCGGCCAGATGTTCTTTTTCACGCTTTCAGACAAGCCGTTCATCAGTTTTTCTCCCAGTTCTCCAGTAACTACCTACGTGGATGACAGTATAAGCGTTGTATGTCAATGTGACGCAAACCCAGCAGCTGAGATGGTCTGGTCAAACACTTCTTCGAATAAAATAGGTACTTGTATGGGTCTGATTAGTTAAAGATTGTAGAACGTATTTCATTTTGCTTTTAATGAATACGATGTACACGTACAAAGCAATTTCTATATTTAAGCTTAAAAAAAAACTGAAAATTACTCCTAGTAAGGGAAAGAAGTCATTAGATTTTATATGTATAACTAACATTTGCTTATTCAGGTAAAAGGAATGAAGATAGCCTAGAACTGATCTTGCAATATCACTCAACTGGTCGCCATAATTTCACGTGTAATGCGAAAAACACAATTGGTTCGGCGGTAAATGAAGTTTTCATCTTGGTCAAAGGTATGTACACTTGGGTGAACATCTGCTTTGATTCTAAAGAGAAGGTGGTTGTTTATCTCGCTTAGTAACCGTAAATGGTTTATATCAACATGGAATAAGAGCCTTCCTTACCAATGAATAGAGAGCATGTTGATTGGAATCATTTTCGATTGTCTGGTGGATCTGATCATCGTTGTTTAAACCATTGGGGGTGTGTTTTTATCAAAAGACGAAAATAAACTTAAATGTTATAACGTTACAAAATACTTATTTTTTCAATAGCGTTAAAGTTAAACACTAAGTGTTACACGTATTTGTATCAACTTTTAGCTTAGTCTTCATTCATTTTACAATGATTGTGAAGAAAATGGTTTTAACATGTAGGCTAAGTCATCCTCCTCACGATGTTGCGTGAGAACGTGGTCTTGTGTTGGGGAAACCCGGAGAAAACCCACTGTTCAGACTTACTGAGAAATTAATAAACTGGCATACGCATTTTATCTATATCTGCGTCAGGAAAACATTGATTTTGTATACACATTTGGCCATATCGTTTTAAAGATTCATTGGAAATTATAATGTAAAACAATGATACATTTAGAGGTTTGGGAAAATAACAATGGCTATAAAACGGCTGAAAACAAGCCTTACAACTTCAAATGAATCACCCATACCAGCCCCTGACTGCATTTAGTGTATATTGTCGATTCAAATTTTCTATGTATTTTATGCACCCAAATAATTTTCTATGTATTTTATGCACCCAAATGACACCTCGCCGGGATAATTGTCGAATGTTCATCGATTCAGATATCAAAATTATTCGTTATAGAAAAGCCATTTAAAACAACAATACCGATGCCAAGGCCAACGTCATCATCAACCGGTAAAAACAACTCTTCCTCAATGTTGATCGGTATCATTTGCGGCTGTCTTGCGGTGCTAATTATCGTTATGGTAGCTGTCGGGTGCGTGGTGTTATCTAGAAGAAGACAGAAAACCCTGACGAGAGAAGGTTCTTACAGTGTGCATATTCAGGAGCGACAACCGTAAGTTTTTTTCTAATTTAATTCTAAGTCAGTCGTTTACATTTATAGGGTCAGATATCAATGAAACTAATGTTGTTTCCAATGTGAAAAACTGCTTGTTACAACATCATCGACCGTTCAAATAGGAGTTGCAATTAAACATAATTAAAACGTGACTGATAAACGTGACAAACAATTATAAGTAACGCTATAAAATGATTTAATGTAGGCTTGGATTTTAAAAAGTGTTCGAATGAGTAGCTGTTTTGTTGTTTTAAACCAACTAGGATCGTAGCCAAGATAAAACATGTACGTCCCTAAAAATGATCAATGACTGAAATTGCCTTATATTAAATTAAAAAAAAATGTATATTTACTGATGTCGAAACCTTAACATATTGTGTAAGGGACGAACACTGTAGTTGAAGGATTGGTGTTTGTGTAATCTTAAATTGTAATCATCCACGTCTTTTGCAGGAGTTTTCAACCGCTAGGTAATTGCATGCAAACTGTTGCATTTCAAATATGACCTTTCATTCTTTGTTCTTTCGGAATGCTCTCTTTAAATTTTAAATACTTGTGTACCACAAAACATAAGCATTGCTTCTAGCAGTGTTGTCACTGATTGTTTATTGATATAATACCATTTAATATATAAAATTCAACAAACAAATCGATTATTACTGAAGGCACTAGGTTAATGGAATGGTAATATTACTGACAATAACTACGATGAAAGCAGAAATTTACAAGTTTGAATTTACAAATGCCATTAAGGAAATAAATTAGGTTTTCATAGTTAAATAGAAAATATGTTCAATTCTTCATTTTTGTGAAAGGTCCTGTGTACGACAATTTGGCTGGTTCCAATCACGGTGATGCTCCATCTGAAGCTATTGCTGAACCGGTTGAGTACGCCTGTGTTGTTAAAAGGGAAGAGAGACGGACTACAAAACCTCAGGTACGGCAGAAAATATGTCTTTAATTTTCAATAGTGTGGCGTCCAGTGGTTAATACATCTGAAACTCCCCGTATTAAATATATCTTTAACTTAAACTCTGTGTAGTTAAAACGACTTCCTTTAAGGGAAATTGTCATCCTGCTGTATATATTTCTTATTTAACACGTCTTTAACTCTTTATACTAATAATTACATCTTAAATTCACTGTAGGTAGTATGTCTGCGAGTCTCTGTAGTAATTACATTCTACCATTAGTGAATTGAATATGTCTTGAACTTCCTGCTGGGAATACGTCTTAAACTCCTTCTACTTGACTCCCTGTAGTTTATATGTCTTCAAGCCATGAAGTGTATATGTTTTATACTCCCTGAAGTGTATATGTCTTATATTTCCTGTAGTGTAAATGTCTTATACTCCATGTAGTGTACATGTCTTATACACCCTGTAGTGTATATGTCTTATCATCCCTGTTTTGAATATGCCTTATACTCCCTGTAGTGTACATGTTTTATACTCCCTGTAGTGTACATGCCTTATACTCCCTGTAGTGTATATGCCTTATACTCCCTGTAGTGTATATGCCTTATACTCCATGTAGTGTATATGTCTTATCATTCCTGTAGTGTATATGTTTATACTCCATGTAGTGTACATGTCTTATACACCCTGTAGTGTACATGCCTGATACTCCCTGTAGTGTATATGCCTTATACTCCCTGTAGTGTATATGCCTTATACTCCCTGTAGTGTATATGTCCTTACCTCCCTGTAGTGTTTATGCCTTATACTCCCTGTAGTGTACATGTCTTATACACCCTGTATTAAATATGTTTTAAACTTCCTGTATCAAATAATTTTGAACCTCCCTGTAGTTATATGTCTTAATCTCCCTGTAGTGTATATGCCTTATACTCCCTGTAGTGTATATGCTATACTCCCTGTAGTGACTATGTCTTATACTCCCTGAATTGTATATGTCCTGACCTCCCTGAAGTGTATATGCCTTATACTCCCTGTAGTGTATATGCCTTATACTCCCTGTAGTGTATATGCCTTATACTCCCTGTAGTGCATATGCCTTATACTCCCTGTAGTGTATATGCCTTACCTCCCTGTTGTGTATATGTTTTATACTCCCTGTAGTGTATATGCCATACCTCCCTGTTGTGTATATGTTTCATACTACCTGTAGTGTATATGTCCTTACCTCCCTGTAGTGTACATGCCTTATACTCCCTGTAGTGTATATGCCTTATACTCGCTGTAGTGTACATGCCTTATACTCCCTGTAGTGTACAAGCCTTATACTTCCTGTAGTGTATATGCCTTATACTTCCTGTAGTGTATATGCCTTATACTCCCTGTAGTGTATATGCCTTATACTCCCTGTAGTGTATATGCCTTATACTCCCTGTAGTGTATATGCCTTATACTTCCTGAAGTGTATATGCCTTATACTTCCTGTAGTGTATATGCCTTAAACTCCCTGTAGTGTATATGCCTTATACTCCCTGTAGTGTATATGCCTTATACTCCCTGTAGTGTATATGCCTTACCTCCCTGTTGTGTATATGTTTCATATTACCTGTAGTGTATATGTCCTAACCTCCCTGTAGTGTATATGCCTTTAACTCCCTGTAGTGTATATGCCTTATACTTCCTGTAGTGTATATGTCCTAACCTCCCTGTAGTGTATATGCCTTATACTCCCTGTAGTGTATATGTCCTAACCTCCATGTAGTGTATATGTCCTTACCTCCCTGTAGTGTATATGCCTTATACTTCCTGTAGTGTATATGTCCTAACCTCCCTGTAGTGTATATGCCTTATACTCCCTGTAGTGTATATGCCTTATACTCCCTGTAGTGTATATGTCTTATACTCCCTGTAGTGTATATGTCCTAACCTCCCTGTAGTGTATATGCCTTATACTCCCTGTAGTGTACATGTCCTAACCTCACTGTAGTGTACATGCCTTATACTCCCTGTAGTAAATATGCCTTATACTCCCTGTATTGAATGTGATTAAAACTTCCTGTAGTAATATGTCTAAATAACCATGTTATCAATATCTTAAACTATTCACGTTGTTACTATGTTTTTACTCCCTGTATATGTCTTATGACTCCCTGTAGTTAATGTGTTTTAATATCCTTATAGTGAATGTGTTTTAATCTACTTTTAGTGAATATGTTTTAAACTCCATGTAGTTAAAATGTATTCAACTACACTTATTTTTTATTTAAGTATTGAATTAACTATCACATAGTCGTAACGAATTGATGCACGTTTTTGTTTTGTTTTATTCAATGTAGTCCGAGGATGGAGCACTCATTTACGCTGATCTTGACCTACCAGCAGAGGATTGCACACCAGGGAAGCCAGCAGTGAATTTAGACGTCGGAACCACATACGTGGCAATCGATTTTGCTCAGACAGCTAAAATGAAAGGATCTGTGTTAGACGATTAGTTACATGAGTGGAAAATGACCCGATTAGTATTTGTTAATAGATGTAGCGTTGCTAGATTAGTATTTCACATGTAGATCACTTATCATGATTGGTAAGCCCAATGAATTTCTGTCAACGTAGTTCTGCTCCCTTTTAATTGGTTGATATCGAGGTCACATATACTTAATATATAATAAATTTAATCCTATACAGAACCCAAGTGCGAACATTAATCATGCATAAGAACTGAAGCTGTAACAATATCATTGATTATATTCATTTTGCTTATCCTTTGATGTATTAGTAATGGGTCGTAAATGATGCTGTTAAAACTAAACGCCTTATCATTGTTCATGTCCATACCGATGAACATTTACTATGCTACATTACATTGCTTCTTTTAAATGTGTCTTCTTTATCACATTGTGTAAATATACTCTCATGCAATAAAGTATGATTCTGACCTATATTTCAAAAAAATTGTAGGCATTTCATTTTCTAAATTTAATCTGATCGAAATGTCACAATGTACAATTAAGATTTGCTATGAAGGCAGCAGTGGAACAAAGTAGGATAGCAGTAATGCCATATTTCTGCTGTTTTTATATATTTTCAAAGATTATAAGTATCTTTCATGGCCTAGAGTGTAAGATAGGTTCATTCCGACCCGAGAGTAGGGTGTTTCGGTAAACCTCGTTTCCGCAAAACACCCTACGCTCGGGTCGGAATGAACCTATCTTACACGATTTTCTATGGTAGATGCTTTTTCAGTTGAACAAAATTAAGTAAAAATGTATTTTTTGCTTGGAACATTTTTGTGCTTAGTAAAAAGAATTGCGTATGGATATGCGATCATTCGTGGTTGTCATGGATATGCGCGCATTGATTCAGATTATGCTAATAGTCAAATCGGTCTTTAAATAGTTTTAAGGAAAGTGAAGCATTATTTCTTGATAGGTGCGTGAAAACTGTTTTATGGTGACATTTGAAGCGATAAATATTTAATAAGCGTTCTAAATATTGCCACAAGACAAGGTTTCCATGATGCTACAGCGACAGTCCTCAACAAGGGAGGTAATAAAAATGTGGTGACCATTTAAAAGGAGTTTCATACGGGCATTTCATCTTCACCCGTGGGCAAGATAAGAATTTCTAGCATAGTCATTGGATCTACTTATCTGAGATGGGAGAAAATGTTTTCTCATGCAATAACGTATGATGCTGACTATATTTGTAGACACTAGTTTATCTTAACCAAATTAAATCTGATCAAAATGTCACAACGTACAATTAAGATTTGCCCTGAAGGCAGCAGTGAAACAAAGTCGGATTGCAGTAACGCCATATTTCTACTGTTTTTATATACTTTCAAAGATATTATACTCTCGTGCAATAACGTATGATGCTGACTATATTTGTAGACACTAATTTCTCTTAACCAAATAAAATCCGTACAATTAAGATTTGCCCTGAAGGCAGCAGTGAAACAAAGTAGGATAGCAGTAACGAATTATTTGTACTGTGTTTTTATGCTTTAACGAATTATCAATACCGTTTTATATACTTTCAAATATACTGTATCGTACTGATCTCAGATTTCTGTCACACTATATCAATCCTATGACAAATGTGTACAATGTGCCATGTCCCCGCGTGCTTTATCGCATCAATTTGTTGATGACCAGTTTCATTCATTAATGTGTCGTGACGTTCGGAAGTTGTTTCGATGCGCAAAAAAAACACGCAAGAAATATGACAATGCGCCACAACGAAAACGTCAGCCATGCATGGCTGATAAATATCGGATATTCGTTTACAGGTTTTTTGTTGATTTTATATTATAGATTGTCTCATAGTTATATAAGACCGACCTTGGTGACGGAGTGCTTTATATTAAATCGACTTACACTATCTATTGCAACACGAGTAGCTTATTCCGAATAAACAAAATAGGTCAATTTATAATAGCTTTCCTTGAATACAAATCATTAAATTTGAGTTGTTGCGAAGGTGCATGCTTCGCTCTTTGTACTCGAGTACTTTTTGTGGGATATTTATTAAAAATGATTATGTACATAAAACATATCTCATGATCTTTCTAGAAACAGTAAAACATTTATAACGTTTAATCATGCAAAGTTTATATGCGGAAAAAGTAGTCATGGTTGAGATTAAGAAATTACTAGAATTGATAACTATACAAGGTTTAGGCTTCTATTCAATAGAACATTAAACGAAAATGCATATTGTAAGAGTTATTTATTTGCTTGCTTTGCGTTTTTCGACAAACTCACAAAATAATGCCCTGACTCCGATTGTCATATTTTTGGTGTTTTTCGTTTTTTGTTACGGACTTCTACTTCTGTGGGTAAAAAAACCGCTATATTTAATTCGTGGTGAGTAAAAGATTTATGAAGACTTATATGAACTGGATTGAAAATATGAGTCTCTTTTTCCTAAAAAATGCAAGTATTTTTGAGCTGAAAATGTAGATAAAGTCAATTTTTCCCTTGAATACATGAGTTGTCGTTCTAACCATAATGATTGCTTCGTCATTTAAAAAACGGTGTTACTTTTGACATTAATAATGTAGACACAGTCTATATTTTTTACAGAGTTGTCTTTCGTACGTTTGACAAAAGCCCGCGAGATTCTGATTTTCGCAACGTTTCTGGCGGGTGGTGCTAAAAGCCGGTACCCGGTATCCGGTATCGCCCGGTATCCGGTACCACTTTTCGATATCGGATTATGTGCTACCGTGATGTTATCAGATGACTAATCTCATTATGACATGGCCGCTTTTTATTGCCTTTTAAAGGTATCATTATCGGATAAAGATCTCTATTGTTGGCGGCATGCTTTAGGTTAAGAAAATAGTTTGAGTTATAAAGCAATAACTGTTTTGCGGAGTGCAAAATAATACCAAAACACTAATCATTTTGTTTAAAAATGCATATATCTTTGAATTCAAAGACAGAAATTACAATGAATAACGCATATTTATATATATCAATGTGAGCAAAATGCGTTTTCATTCAATGTTATAATTTAATATGCAATTACAAAGCTATTCAGACAACCATTTTAAATTGTTTTCTATCTTATATTTTTGAATTACAACAAAGGCAAACTGGCAAACTAGCGCACGCCTCACACAAAATGCATTACGCATTTTCAAATATTGTTATAATTTAAACACGCATGATATATAAATTCATAAACATACAATGAAAATATAACCGTAAGCATGAAAGAACACGTTTTCTTTATGTTGAAAACATGTCGTGGGAATGTCATTTAAATTAAATTGAGAAGTGTTGTGAACCTAGACACGGTGGCACATTCAAACTTTTTTTTTATATTGTTTTTTTTGGATTATAGAAAAGGAAAATTAGCAAAAATCACAAACGATAACGTACACCCTAAATACAAAGCATAGGTAATTGCACCGCTCATGATGTGCAATACGCATTTTCAATTATTGTTATAATTTAAACACGCATGCTACATATAAGTTTATAAACAAATAATGCAATATAACCTTACACAAAAAGCAAATTAATTGCACAGACCATGTCGTGTAAAACACATGTTCTCAATGTTACAAATAAACAAGCCTCTTGAGACATTTGTGAGCATTGATACCGGGCCTATCGATACCGGGATTTCTGAAGAGAGTATTATATTACCCGGTACCGACTGTGACGTAAAACCCGGTATCAACATAGTCTGGTATCATAAACTGTGCCATTTTCAAGTTACTATAACCTAAATTACTGGTGTTATGACACGTGTCACACGTGTTGTCAAATAATGGATGTGTGAGTGTCAATGTTGGAATGTTCATTCCATTCTTTAATTTCATCAAACAATACAATGTTTATAGCAATATTTATTTTACATATATACCACTTTATAAACTTATTTTCAGTGCTGAATAAGGTGAATTTTGTAAGATTTATCATGTGTTGTTTGACCTATCATGTAAATAGTTTAAGGTATTTTACCTATTATGAAAGTTTTCAGTTATTGTTCCAACATGTGATTATTGCATGTTTATCATTTTCATGATTTCTAAACTTTTTTGTTCAGATTTTTCAAGACTTGTTTACAAGAAAACGTGTCTCGGTTATAAACACCAATTTATGCCATTCCAATGTTAAATTACAAAACAAAAAAGTATTCTTAAAATGTTATAAACAAAATTTTGAGCAGTCATTTATGTTTAATTTTATTGTGGCTGAATATTTACAAATCATTGTAGTCGTGATAAGATCTTTATGACCATTTTTGCCCAAAAAGTGATTTGTTTGCATTGTGAAAACTGGTTTATCATACTCAAACAAAAGTTGCAAAGTTGCAATATTAAAAACCAGTGACATCAATATCCGAGTTGATGTTCTTTTAATGGTTTATACAAATGAACTAGTTCATGTATATGGAAAGGAATTACTTTAAACCCATTGACAGCTGTGCTTGTGCAAGAACTGTAACTTTGGTTTGCCTTATTCATGTCTTTTCCCGAGTAAGCAAGAGACATATTGATTTAGTGCTGTCTGTCTGTCACAAAACTTTGTCCCCTGTAAACTTATAGTTGTACTGAAACCTGGAAGAAGTGTTTTATATAAACTGTAGTTGTGCATAGACTAATGTTTTACCAAAATAGGTCTCTTTGAATTCCTTCATAGCCTTTTCTCGACATCAGCCATCACCAACTTCAAAATATTAACATGGTAGATCTGTTTGTGGGCCCGCTGTGATACTTTGTATCACAGTTTTTCTTGTTATCGTTTGTGGCCTACTAAAGCTCAACTTCGACATATCTTGAAGTGTTTGGGCACCGAAGTCCCTAGACCACATCTCGATCAACTAACAATGCCAGTCAAAGAGGACGTACTGCAGAAATCTCCTCCGTATAAATAACGCACGCACGGCTGTAATCTATCTTGCATAAAAACACTTACGTTGCTGTTATAGTTCATATATTTACATTTAACACAAGCACTGCATGTAACTTTTTCGCATGAAAAGAACACGCACTGCTGTAAACTATCTTGTATAAAAACCACACACATTGCTGTTAAAGATCATGTATAGAAAACACACGCGAGGAAGTTTTCATTCATGTATTAACACTTTAAGCACTGCTATAATATTTCTTGTATAAATAGCACACGCACTACTGTAATATTTTTGTATAAATCGCAGAAGCGCTGTTGTAGTCATTATTGTAAAAAAGCCACACGCATTATTGTTATATTTCCCGTAAAACACACACGCACTGTTTCAATCTTTCTTGTATAAAGTACACACGCACTGCTTGAATATTTATTGTATAAAATGCACACGCACTGGTGTAATTTCTCTTGTATAAATGGCACACGCGCCGTATTATCTTTTTGCATTTAAAAGCACGCCCACTGCTGTAGTATTTCTTCACTTAAACAGTACGCGCACTATAGTTGTCTGTTTTGAACAAAAAAAAACCATCACAGTAACCATTCTTGTATAAAAAGAACTAGCATTGCAGTTAAAGTTCTTGAATATAAAAATACAAGCAATGCAGTTATCACTCTTGTATAAAATACCAAAAACTGCAGTTGTATTACAAACACATGAACTACAGTTATCATTATTGTATAAAAACACAAGCACTGCAGTTATCATTTTTGCATAAAAGACTGCAGTTATAGATCTTGATTAAAAAGCATAAGGACTGCAATAATATTTATATTATTAAATATAATAATTATATAGCACTAGCAATGCAGTTATCATTCTTGTTTATAAATGTCAAGCACTGCAGTTATCATTTTTGCATAAATAACACATGAACTGCAGTTATCGTTATTGTATAAAAACAAATGCACTGTAATTATAATATTTGTAAAGCACATACACTTTGTTGTGAATTTAACTTCAGCCAATAGCGACACCACTTGCTGATAAGCCACGCATCTGTACTACTACATGTTGCCTGCTATCACAGTAGTTTAATTCTCAATGACTGTTCTCTAGTACTAGTAATAAACCGTTAAACTGTTGTTATTTCTTGTTGTAAACACAACATATTGACGACGATGATGTTTAACTAAAACTTATTATTATTTCGGAAATTTTATGCATTTGTGCGTTTAATTCAGGATTTTAATCAAAATGGCGAACTCAGGTTTAATTGGAACCTTAAGCCATTCAACAGTGACAGTGAATCATGGATTTCGTATGAGGAGCGTTTGCAGATGTACTTTGTAATAAATAGTATTGGGGACGAGAAAAAGGTTGCCGCTTTATTAATTCTGTTGGGGTAGAAAACGTATGCATTGTAGAGGAACTTAACATCTTCCCAAAAGCCAGCAGAGAAGAATTACCAGGAACTTTGTCAATTATTGAAGACACAGTTATGTCCCAAACCTCTGGTGATTGCGGAATGGTTCCGTTTTTTTAATAAACGTAATCAGACGACAGGTGAATCTATTTGTGATTTCACAGCCGCTATAAGGAGATTAGCAGAACATTGTGAATTCAATGATAATCTCGAAAATACATTACGTGATAGGGTTGTTTGTGGGTTGAACGATGAAGCGACATAACTGAAGCTTATAATTGTCAACGGCTGACTTAAGCTTGCAAAATGCAATTGAAATCGGCACTGCGATGGAAAAAGCTTGCAAAGACGCGGCTGAATTACATTATACGACATCAAGAAGTTCAAATCTAAACAAAATAGGAAGGAAGCCACCGAGTAAACGGCAATACCGATAAGACGTGACCTTGAAGCCACAACAAAAAGGGAACTATTCTACTACACGGTGCATACATTGTGGTAAATCTAACCACCAGTCGGACAAGTGTAGACTTAAGAATGCAAGATTTGCCATAATTGCAGTTAAAAGGGACACAATAGGACTATATCTCCAAACCCCAGAAAAGTGAATGTAATTGACGAAACGGAAAATGACAGTGTGTATGTCATAATCAAAGGGACTAGCGATAGAACATCGATAATTCTTCTATATCCAGTCATCAAAGAAAAACAGGTTGAAATGGAACTGGACACTGCGTCTGCAGTTACAATTATTTCAGAACAAAACTTAAAACAACTGTTCGGAAATTCCAGACTGAACAAACCCTACTGTAAGCTACAATCATAGTTTGGGGAAACAATACAGCAAGTTGGATCTGCAAACGTGCGTGTTGACTACAACAACCAAACAAAGGATTTAAGACTTGTATAGTGAAAGGCAACAAATCATCCTTTTTAGGGAGAGACTGGTTGAGTGAGATAAATGTACAGATATCATTCTTGAAAAAGATACACATTCGCTGCAGTTATTATAATTGTATATAAAGCACAAACACTGCAGTTATCATTATTTTGTACATCACATACACTGTAGTCATCATTCGGCTATTAAAATACATCTCTGAAGTTATCATAATTGCATATGAAGCATATGAACTGCAGTGTTAACTGTGGTATAAATAACACATTATAATATAAAAAAAATACAATGTAGTTATCTTTATTGAATATAAAACACATGCACTGCAGTTATTATTCTTGTCAATAAAACACACGCACTGCAGTTATCATTATTGTATTCCAAACACAAGCACTGCAGTT
This sequence comes from Mya arenaria, assembly GCF_026914265.1. Taxonomy (NCBI): domain Eukaryota; kingdom Metazoa; phylum Mollusca; class Bivalvia; order Myida; family Myidae; genus Mya; species Mya arenaria. The sequence goes on from NC_069126.1 coordinate 28,611,308, forward strand.
ATCATTCTAGTATACCAAACACAAGCAATGCAGTTATCATTATTGTATACCAAACACAAGCACTGCAATTATCTTTCTTGTATAAAAAGCACAAGGACTGCATTTAAAATCATTTCATATAAACACAAGCAACACAGTTACCATTCTTGTATATACAACACAAGCACTGCAGTCATCACTTTTGTATAAATTACACATACACCACAGTTATCATTATTGTTTAAAAACACATGCACTGTAGTTTCCATTCTTGCATAAAGCACATGCGTTGCAGTTATCATTCCTGTATATAAACTACATGCACTGAAGTTATCATTCTTGTATATAAAGCACGAGCATTGCAGTTCTTGTATAAAACACAAATGCACTATAGTTATCACTCTTGTATTAAAATCACTGCAGTTATCATGTTTGTTAAAATGACAAATTCACTGCAGTTAGCATTATTGTAGAATAACACATGCACTGCAGTTATTTTTTTAAATAAATCTCACGCACTGTAATTATCAATCTTTTATACAGAACACATTGTAAATCATTTTTGTATAAACGACACATGTGCTGCGGTTATCATTCTTCAATTAAAGCACGTGCACTGTAGTTTATCATTCTTATGAAAACATATGCACTGCAGTTATCATTCGTGCATATCATGGTATAGCTACAAGAAGCTAAAATTCGGTAGTACTGTATAACAACATGCACTGCTACTGACAGGAAATATACAGGTTTAAATTGTATATTGTATCATTTAATCTGATGATTCTTAGTCAATGTATTAGAGATGACTGTACGACGTTTCATTTTGTATTCACTTTTAATTCATCTCGGGGTCATTTGTTGTGATTTTAAATGCCCTAACTCCAACTGGCAATTCTCATGATGTCAAGAGATCGAATCAAATCTGATATATCGGCTGGACATTATTTAAGTTATTAACACTAGCGTAAACATGAAAACATCTATATGTAAATGAATTACCTACGAATGCCAGGTGTTCAGTCCTATATAGATTTTCTAGATTTCTAATGCAATTCTTACATGAAATCAGCGCCAATATTGGTGTTTGGTTAAAAGCATTTTTTTACATTTCTATGTTGATAGTTTGATAATAATAATAATAATCCATAAATACGCCGGTTAGGCGGCGAGGGACGTTTATCAAGAAATGAACAACGCTTTTTTAAGAGAAAAGTAGCGCAAAATATGATAACTAAAGGCACGTTCTTATCTGATGTTTTGGTGTTATTTTCTGAAATGTAATTAAAACTATCAAGGTGATTTGTAAAGACATATAGTTTTATTTTTTAAAGACATACACAGTTTTATTTTTATAAGAATAATAATAAAAAATACAATTACAAAATAAAAGTAAAACATACTTATTTCGCGGACAGCATAGAGCGCTCGTGTCATCTGGGTGTGAGATTGGGCACCTTATCAATTAAGACATAGTATGCAGCTATTGTTGTGTGTGTTTTGAAAGATATAAAAGACTGAAGTAACAATAAGGAAATAATTTATCGACATTGAAAAAAGAATTGTCAACAGTTGGATGTTGTTTGGGGTTGTTTTGCCTGTAATCAACATACTTTAAAAAAAAAACTATTATTTATGTTGAAATATTTTTACCTTAAAAGAGTAGGGAAATGAAAAGCTTTCAAGATGCTTTAAACTGTTGTTTATTTGTCCATTTCTTAATGTATTAAGTCGACTATTAAAAGACGGTAACTTCCATTTATTTTTTCAATGATTCAAACTCATACAACGAAAACGATCTTAATGCTCTTCAAGTGAAGTGTCGTAAGTAGCCGGAAAAAGATATCTTCCTTATTTATTTTAAGACAGTGAAAACTAAAGGATAACGTTTGTATATCGTGGTTGATATCACAGTCAATTTCGATGCAAAATGATGGGATATAATGTTTGCATTTTCAAAATTCTTTATATTTTATGTTTTCTACCGAGTCTTTATTGCGAAGGTAAGACAAAACATATTATTTATTTACCTAGTGACGGTCCATACAGGATTTGCATTTAAAATAAAAACAATTTTAAATAAATATGTATTTGGGGAGACAACATCGGTTTCAAAACATAATATCCAGATGATTATACATTCATTTATATAAACTGTTATCTCTATCAAGTATATTGTGGAGAGTGGAACCCCATTTTTGCTGAATATAATATCTTTACTAAATATTTTCATGATCAATAAATGATTACGTCTCATTATGTTTGTATTGACCAGGGCGTATTATATTTCTCTTTGAAAAAAAACACCGTCGTATAAATAAAAACAATACAAAGATCTATCGTAAGAAAGATCAGATAATTGTTTTTTATGTAACCATGGTAACATGTTGATACAATTTTCAAAAACCATAATAGATTGAGTGTTGTTGTAGTTTGTCCAATTATAATATTATTTATTTCCAAAGTGTAAATTATCCGTCCCAAGTTTCTCGAAACTTCCTAAGCTTAACAGGCAAAAGTAGCTTACTGTACTTAGCCAAAATGAATACTTAAATTTGATTTCAATAAATTAAATATTTTCTATTGTGATTATCATAAACATAATTCCAATTTAAAGTCTAAAATCTCTGAAAATAGAAAATATAACATGAATTATAGTGAAACAAAAATAGTGAGATTAGCTTAATCCTGTTATAGGGGACTTAAGACGTTTCAAGAAATTGTGGCCTGTACTGTAGAATCATTTTTTTATTATCATTTAATTTACTTTGCAGTATGTGGCACATTACAGAACTTAAACAACGGTACAATCAATCGAGGAGACGACGTGAGGCTAGAATTCTCAAATTTCGATCGTAAACACACAGATCTTGTTCGATGGTGGAAAAATGACAAAAATATAGACACCACCTTACCGCGTTTCTCTGTTGATGTTCAACATGGTCGTGTCACGTTGATAATTTGTAGTTTCACAGTCGAAGATAACGGTGGATACAGTGTCAGTTTCGGCGGCATTCAGTGTTCACCACCAAAGACAATTTTGATAACGGTAAAAGGTAATCTCAACACAAAAATGTGCTGTTAAATGCATATTTTAAAGAATGTACAAACTATGTTAAATCGTCTTATTTAAAAGTAGATTGTACAATTTAAATTCTTATTCATATATCTTGAGATATTTAAGATTTGAACTGTAATCTTTAGTTGCACAAATTGCTTATCTAATCTCATAGCCAGCACGTTGTTATGGCTATCATACGATCAGTAAATATAGGATATATAAGGAACGGTATTTTGCCAGATAACAGAAGCAGAGTAGAACAGTATCATTAATATTAATTGTAATCAGGTGTAAATGAATATTTACATGCAAACACCATCTTTTGACAACTTATATTTATAATCTTCCGTTGAAAAGTACATGCTTCTTTATTGCCAATGTTTAGTATTGATAACCGTTAAAGTTAGTCGCTTAAATAACGTGGGTAAACAAGCTAGTTTCTAATAATCTATTGATGTCCTCGTTTGAGCGACCTAATATTTATAAGATACTGAAAAAAGACAGTAGTCGTTTGTTCGCATTGTTATGTCGTATATAAGTCGTAATAAGTCAGCCAGTCGATTAAACGACTTTATTGTTGTTCAAACGAAATGATAAGTTGATAATGGTTGAACTTATTCTTAAACTATTGGAATGGCATCATTTTTCAAATTATTCAACTTTTAAATTTCCTATTGATGGGCGTTATATGTGCCTACTTATAAGTTAAATCAAGACAAGCAATCCAAGAAAATAGAACAATTAGAAAAGCATATCAAAGATAGAGATCAAGAAATACACGCACTGAAGAGAGATGTGATTGAAAACGAAACCAAAAGAGAGTACTCACAGAATGATTGTGAGCAATACACACGCCTTAATAATATACGGATACGAGGATTGCCGGAAAATGACGAAAATCCGAGAGCTGAAAAAGCAGAAGAGACCACCGAAAAAGTGGTAAAACTACTCAGTGAAAGAAAAATCAATGTTGTATATGACGACATTGATATTTCTCACAGGTTATGGACAACTGTACGTGGAAAACGAGATGTGATCGTTAGATTCAAATCACGAATGAAGCGTGACAGTGTCATGAGAAATAAGAGAAGTCTTCGCGGTTCAGGAATATGGTTGTTTGACGATCTGACAAAACTCAAACATGAGGTATTCATGAGTGTCCGCCATAAGATGAAAGACGAAGTCGATCAAGCGTGGATTTCGAACGGCAAAATCCTATATAGAGACAAAACGGGCAAGGTTATTCGGGTGGACTACGACGATTATGACAGTTGGCTAGATCTCCCTTGGCCGAACACGTAACTTTCTGGTGCACAGTGTAGTAGCAGTGGTCATCGGATTAAACTGTCCATACATTATTTGATATCATGCGCTATTATTGATCCTATTTAGAACGTATCGTGATTATTCATCAAGGTCATCCGCTTGTCAAACATAAGTTAGGTAGTCAATAGCATGCAGTAAACGCATATTGTACATTGTTTAATTATATTATAAGATATATAGCTTTACACATCCCATTCCTGTTTAAATATTATACGAATACACTTCAATTGTACGTATTTCAAAATCCATTAATGTGTGTATAATGAACAAAATATATTTATATCACTAAAATATTCAAGTATATGAACTGTTTACAATACTGGTTAAATACACATGCATATCTTTTATTTTTCTTAGAATACGCATACTTCTGTATAAGCACATGGGTGTTTTTCATATAAGAATAAAAGCATATTGAATCAAAGGCGCAACAGGAAAGACATTTTATTATGATATAACAAAAAAATTAAAAAAAATGTAAACATTTAAAAATGATAATCACTATCAGCAATGCCTTTTTGTTTTGTTTTCGTTAAAAGGCATGGATAGACATTGCTATGCATCTTAAAAACACTTTGCGTCAACATATATCCCTTGTTTTATTTTTTGACAAGGGTTGATATCATTTGATATATCGTCTTATCAAAATTCATGTATTTTACAAGTGTTTTATAGAAACACATAATATATTTTGGCTACACATATTATGACTTTTCTATACACTTTAATATTATATGTGCTTTGTATACGAATTCGACCTTAGATAGTTACTTCAAACTATATATTTTAATATTTAACTCGTGAAATAGCTTATACCTCTCAATTTGTGTATTTTGTTGTTTAGCTATACTTATAACGTTGCTTGAATAATTTATTATTGATACATATAAATAGAAAATAATCCTGCACGTGCACATAATGAGTAATATATATATATTATTCATGCTCATGAATGTGTGTTTGTGTGCGTGCGTCCCTGAGTGAGCTCGTGTGCGCGCGTGCGTGCGTGTGTGTGTGTGTGTGTGTGTGTGTGTGTGCGTGTGCGTGCGCATGCGTGGGTGTTTTGATTGTGCATGCGTGTGCGTGCGTGCGTGCGTGCCAGATGACACGAACATGTTGGTGAAATATAACACGCAGTAGTTAAAATATTGCTAAACATGACAACGTGCAAGCACACGTTCAGAATATGATACTCTTTGTTATACGCGCACATTACGTGCATGTGGGAATATATATTAAATTTATTGTTATGTTCATTATAAACATTAGTTAAAATATTTCTATAAAATATAAATATCATACAAGTTTTTTTTCCATACATATTGTTTTTTTTTAATTTGTATAGGCTATGAATGACATGATATTTAGATACATTATGTTGTAAACCTTTTTATATTGATTGCAATTTTTTCACATGCATATTGGCAAGCTTCTGAAATGTGTTTACAATCACGACCATACGCATCAACGATTTTATATCTTTTGTACATGCAAATAAAATCTGCCAATCATTATACACATACACAATGTTTTACACATTATACAATAGAGGAGCATTCAAATATTTAGCCCAAACTTCTTTATTTAAGTCCGCATGGATTGCACATTATGTACTATAAATGTAAGAGGATTAGGAAACAAAACTAAAAGAATGCAAATATTCCAGTGGTTAAAAGAAAAGAATTATATGTTTTATTTGTAAAAGAAACACATTTTCATAATAAAAACAAAGAACAATGGGAAAAAGAATGGGGCGGGTTATGTTACTTTAGTGGTTCTTCCACAAACAGTGAAGGCGTTGGAATCCTTGTTAATCCAAATTTTCCAGCTAGCGACATAATAAAATACGAAGTTTTATTAGGCAGAATTCTAGCAATTGAACTATCTACCAATTCCAAAACATTTATCATTATAAATATATATGGCCCTAACACGGACGACGTAAACATATTTAAAATTTTAGAAAATTTTCTGCATATACACTCAGACACACGATATATCTGTCGACGTTTAATTTAATTGATATATGGCGTTTGAAACATCCAGATAAAAAGCAATTTACATGGCATTCGAGCACAAAACCAAGCATTCATTGCAGATTAGACTATTTTCTAATTTCAGACATGTTGCAAAATTATATTATTGACTGTAACATCAATGCAAGTTTTAAAACAGACCATTCCTTAGTACTTTTGAAGTTTAACACACAAGAAAACAAAAGAGGACCAGGATACTTTAAAATAAATAATAGCTTATTATTTAATCAAGAATATAAACAATTGATTAAAGATACTATTGAAAACACTGTAAACATAAATAATGAAGCTAATCCAGTCACCCTGTGGGCTATAATTAAAGGCAACATAAGAAACACAACTATAGCATTTGCATCTAATCTAAAAAAGAAAACAAACATAAAAGAAAAAGAAATAATAACCAACATTGATAATCTAGAGAAAAAAATACCCTTAGAACATGATCATAGCAATATTTCAGAACAGATAATGGCTTTAAAATCAGAACTTAATGAAATTATTTTAAAAAGAGTTAACGGTTCAATCTTGAGATCAAAAGCCATACACATTGAAAATAATGAAAAAAACACGGCATATTTTTCTAATCTTGAAAAAAGGAACGCAGAAATGAAAACTATGAATAAACTAAGAGTCAATAATAAATTAGTTACTGGTCAAAAAGATATACTCAATGAACAACACAAATATTATAATAAATTATATAAGAAAAACGAAAATATTGAAACTGATATGTCAATGTTGAATTATACCAACACTAAATTGAATAATGAACAAATTGGATCTTGCGAAGGTATTTTAACCGAACACGAATGCCATAAAGCAATACACGAAATGAAAAATAACAAAAGCCCTGGTTCTGATGGTCTGTCAGTAGAGTTCTATAAAACCTTTTGGGATAATATAAAACATTATTACTCAAAATCTATTAATGAGTCATTTAGAACAGGGCACTTGTCGGATTTACAAAAGCAAGGAATAATCTCTCTCATCCCAAAACCCGGAAAAGATTCAGAACTAATTTCTAATTGGAGACCAATAAGTTTGCTAAATGTCGACTATAAAATCGCAACAAAAGCCATAGCGAATAGAATAAAAAACATTTTACCGAGCATTATTAGCCCGTACCAAACAGGTTTTATCAAAAACAGATATATTGGAGAAAATGTCAGACTCGTAGCAGAATGTATATCTCATTTCAAAAAGACAAATACACCTGGTCTCATATTTTTCGCTGACTTTGAAAAAGCATTTGATAGCTTAGACCATATCTTCATGAAATCGTGTTTAAGGCATTTCAATTTTGGTCAAGATCTTATAAATTGGGTTAAACTCTTCTACAATGATATAAAAAGTATTATAACAAGTAACGAATACTTTTCAGAGGAAATAAATATTGAACGAGGAGTCCGTCAAGGGTGTCCCCTTTCATCATATTTATTTATTATATGCATTGATATACTGTCAAACGCAATACAAAATCAAAATGATATAATCGGCCTCACCATCAATAATATAGAAATTAAACAATCACTTTTTGCTGACGATGCCACCTATGTAAATAATGGTACAGAAAAATCCTTCTCTACACTTATAAACACAATAGAGAATTTCGGTAGAATATCTGGCATAAAGCTTAATTCGAACAAATCAATTATACTTAGAGTTGGAACTCTTGCCAAATCAAGTTTAACATACTTCCCAGATAAGAAATTTATTTGGACCTCCACGAATGCTAAAACACTTGGAATAACCTTCACTAATAATGAAAAAGAATTATTAGAACTCAATTTCCTCCCCAAATTACAACACTTTAGAAACTGTTTGAAAAGCTGGAACCATAGAAAACTTACACTTCTTGGGAAAGTTACTGTAATAAAAACATTTGCTTTACCAAAAATCATATATCCCTTAACGGTTTTGCAAACCCCACCAAAAAATATACTTGATGAAATTAACAAAGATATATATAAATTCATATGGAATAATAAGCCTGAAAAAATAAAAAGAACTTGTATTACAGAAAAATACGAAACCGGTGGTTTGAATTTACCTGATATATACAAACTCACTTTATCGATAAAATCATCATGGGTTAAAAGAATACTGGATCATACCTATAAAGGTCAATATAAGCAATTCTATAATATTCTATTATATAAATTCGGGGGTGACCTCGTATTCGAATGCAATTTAAATGAAAAACTCACCAAAAAGATATGCTGCAATAATCCCTTTCTTCTAGATATACTTAGTTCCTGGACAGAAATAAATCAATACACTCCTAAACCACCAACAAGTAAAATAATCATATGGAACAATAAATCAATTAAAAATAATTGCAATACATTTTACATCAATGAGTGGTACGAAAAGGGAATTAAATATCTTCAACATATTTTTGACTATCGTACCAAACAATTTTATTCATTTGAATATATTAAATATTTATACGATATCAATACTAATGATTATCTCACATATTTTCAACTCTTATCTTGTATTCCACATGAAATAAAAAATAAAATGAACTTAGAAACACCAGAAAATACCACAGCAAACACACTTAAACATAAAATTATGTCCAGTAAAACAAAACCAAACAAGCTTTTATACTCTATCCAACAAAAAGGTGAAATGAACCAACACTTACAGGAAAAATGGATAAAACACTTACACTTGAATAGTATTAATGATATACCCTGGAAGTCAGTGTATACAAAATATATAGCTTCGACGAATGACATTTCTTTAAGAAGCTTCCAATATAAGTACATAAACAGAATCATACCGACAAATACTTTCTTATATAAATGCAAATTAACCCAATCAAATTTATGTGATTTTTGTCAGGAAAATATTGAAACACAAGAACATCTGTTTTGGGAATGTAAAATTTCACAAGACTTATGGTCACAATTGATGAACTTAATAAATCAAAACATTACTCCACTTGTTTTAGATTTAAAAATAATAAGTCTCGGATACAATGATAAGTCACAACATTCAAACATCGTAAACTTTTTGATATTGGTAATAAAAATTTTCATTAGTAACATGAAAAATAGAGGTATAATTCCAACCTTTGCATTCTTTTTGAATTATATCAGACTAAGAGAAACCATAGAACGAGAGACTGCCCTCGTTTACAGTCGAATACATATCCATCAGAAAAAATGGAACCTTTTGAACAATTATTTAAATTTTTGAATGCTCCATACAACAACAACAACAACAACAACAACAACAACAACAACAATATTTAATGCTCCGTACTCCTTACTGTCCATTAATCATCATTCACAATAATAATACTCAAATTTCAAACAGTAACACCAATTATCACTATTTTAAAAACCTACATAAATAACATCACTCTACCAAAACGCAACCAAAAACTCATATAGATCCAGATGCATAGTATTAAAGTATATTTGTTAAAATAGCAAATACATCATTATCATTGCTTGTATACTGCTTTATATGTGTTTTTCTTGTGAATATTTCATAATAAAAAAAAAAAAAAAAGTTAAATCGCCAATATATTGGCAGATGACATTGAACATTGAACATTGAAACGAAATAGTGTGTTATGATTATTGTGTTACGTACGCACCATAGATCTATAACAGTACTGTATGTAATACTCGGGTATTTATCATACTGCCTTTCTTCTTACATTTTATACTAATTAAAAATGCAAAACACGTTTTGGTATGAAACTGGTGATGCATTAATCACCAAAAACAACAAACAAGAGCTTTTCATGCAGATGACAATGGTCTTGTGTTACTCAAAATTATTTATTTAGGCCTGACAACTTATAAGATTCGTATTTTATTATGGAATTAGTCTGTAACAATGTTCAACCTTTTTTATGACGACTAAAACGTCACCGTAGCTGTCATGTATGAGAGACTCTTGGAAGATTAACTTTAAAAAACCAAAAACAAGCGAATGAAAAAACCTGCTCTATTAATTGCGGTTAAGTTAATATAAAGCATAAAAGATCAGCAACAGTTTACTTTAGCTAAACAAACAGAGAAGGAGACAATATGTCAAAATCTTACAAATTATTACAACACGTAGACAAATGTGTCAAGTTCTTACTCGTACATATTTCAACGGTTAGGGCGATAGCACAAATACAAACAATCACAAACCAGAAACATGGAACAACAACGCAAAACTCCACAAGCAATACTACTTGGGGTGTTTATCAACGATTATTTGGTACCGCCTTGGATCGGTCAGTAAAACGTTAAATACAGGGAGTTTAAACTAGTTTGTATGAACAACCTCACTCTTATCCCAACAATCCCGAATAAAGTAAGACCTACAAATCTACACTTAGCAAATAAATAAGTCGTTTAAGCGAATGTAACTGCCATTATAAAAGAATGTTGAGGAGTACAAAAATATCTTTTCTGTTAATTCAACATTTGAAAAATAGCTCCAATTGATATACTTTATTATTTGTTCTATCTTGCAATTTCAGTGTCATTGTTATTACTTATTTATTGACAGAATAAGTCCTACAGACAAGTCCTATTTTAAATGAAAATGGAGTTTAACGGGATTCGCCCAAAGGAGGTATATGTGCAAAAATAAGATACATGTAAACACATACCTGCCTCTGAATATCAGCAGTAGGATGTGTTAAAAATCTTCATTTTTGACCAAGATATGATATATCTTTCGACAATTATGTGCAATTGTATTTTAGAGCCAAAGGTCCTTTCCGCCATTCCCCAATTCCCTGACAACGTTACCATCCCAGAGTTGGATTGTGAACAATGCCTGGTGGGAACGGTTGGCGTCTACATAAACGTGGAATGTGTTGTGTTCGGAATCAGCAAGAAAGACCTGGTAAACAACTTTTGCTTCCTTAATATTTATTCGATCACTTGTTTTAAGGTTACGCAACTAGAAAATATATACAAAAGTCCTCAAAATATTTGGTAAAGTATGTGTAAGTGTTAGAATCACGAACATATAATGTGGTTGGCATCATCTAGTAGTATCTGTACAGTGTAACAAATAATCAGTATATTTTCGTTGTTTCTAGTATTATTGCTTTGTTTATAAATCGGATCAAATCTAATGTAAACGTAAAGTAACTAATCAAAATAGTGTTTACTTAATTAAATGACAGTAACCATGAGTTAAGCAATTTCCTGTAAGCAACAACACTGTTCAGTTGGTAATTAAGTGAATATTTCACTGAACTAAAGTCGTTTGGTCGGCTAGTAAGTTATTACTTCAATGACTTTCATATTATGGTTTGTTGTCAACTAAAGCCAAAGTCTGAACTTTGCAACATGCGCTAGGTGTCCCTAATGAGAATTATGTCGATGAAACTTGTTTTAAATGCTTCCTCTATATTTTATAACGTGAATAGAGATAATTGACTTTTGACACAGATGAGTCCTAAAAAGTATATTATATGAATGTCATTAAAAAAAGTACAACGCTTTATTTTGTAACGTATTGTAATTGGCTTCTGTTAAATGCACTTTTCAAACGCAAGTTAAATGGAAGTAAGACGATTATACAAAGATGAATTTTAATATAAAAATCTATCTTAAATTTGTTATTTCTCGATGATACCAGTTTATTGTTGAATTGAGTTGAGTATGTACTTGTTGAAGAACATAGAGTTGAAGCTCAAGAAAAATGGACAACAGATACCCAATGTGACTGTGGAAGGTTCTCCATTTTATCGAGCATATTATGCATACACGCCGAGTGAAGAAGATACAGACCACACCGTTACTTGCGAGGCCTCTAGAGATGGCCAACAAGCAGTTACAGTATCAATCACTCTTCTCGTTCTGCGTAAGTTGTTTGAATTTAATAATGTTTTTAACATACGCAGTATGTGAGAAAAAAAACCCGGAGAAACAGAAACAGTGCAATGTATAACTGTTTGAATTCCTATCAAGAACGGCAAGCAAGTAGATTCGGCCACGATTTCTTTCCAACATCAGTTACGAACCTTTGTCAAAATGTCAAATAATGCGTTAGCTATTAACGACTGTGTTGCATCATTGGACATTATGCTTGAAGAGTAATCTTCAATTGATTGTCAGAGTGAATCTTGACTTACTTTGCACGACATGATCTGACATAACTACAATTATAGACTATTAACAATTGATTGCTTTTACCAATTAAGTAGAAAACAAAATGCATTTCATAACATTATTAGAAGACTTACCAATCAATCTAAAAATGTAATGCAATAATATTACATATGTGTTGCGAATAAAATATAATTTATTATCATAGTATTAGAAACAAGAACACGTGTTTGACAACAAAGATATTGTATTCTTTATCTTGGTCAAAGGTTTGTCTGGCGGGGTATAATCTGCTTTGATGTTAACGAGTGAAAGGTTTTGCGTTGGTCTATGAAGGCTAAAATTCAATAGAACACAAACCATGCAACTTCAAATAAATCACCCATACTTCTCAATGGGTGAAGTTAATGTTTAATGTCGACTGCTTCTATCATTTTTGCTATGTATTTATAGATCCGAAGGACGGCTTTTCCGGAATAGTGGTCGTAATGATAAAAGTTCCCTTGTATCAAAATGCATTTATTGAATAAAAATAATCTAAATCAACAATACCGTTTTAATGCCTATTTCATCATCCACAGGTAAAGACAACTCTTCTTCCATGTTGATCGAAATCGTTTGCGGTTGTGTAGTGGTGCTTATAATCGTTATGATAGTCGTCGGGTGTGTGGTTTTATCGAAAAGGCGAAATAAAAGACCGATGAGAGAAGGTCCTTGTAGTGTGCATATTCAGGAGCGACAACCGTAAGGTCTTCTAAATTTAGAATTGCTTTCTCACAATAATAGGGTCATATTTAAAAAGGTTATATGGTTTGAAATGTTAAAAGCCTATAACAGCATCATAATTAGTCTTTAAAATATTAGGTTTATATTTAACAGTATTCGAAACTGTGACTGAAAACTCTCAAATCGTTAATTTTATTTAGTTTCGGCATTGATTTAAAAGTGTTTTGTGTTTCTTCATGAAAATAAACTAACGCAATTTCATAAAAAAAAGCATCAGCTAATTAGGCATGTGAGTCCCTTGAGACTTTTAAAGACTGAAATTCTCGTAGATAAACTGAAAATACATTTTCTATTCAATGATGATTTAACGTACACGGTTTATGTTAGTGGACGAGCAAATTAATTGATGTTGAAGTTCTAGTGATTGTATGATCATCAATCTAATATCTGCCTATATGTGTTTTGCAGGAGTGTGCAACTTCAAGGTAATAACATGCAAACTGTTTCATTATCATTGTGACCTTTTATTCTTCGTTCTTTTGGAAAGCTCTTTTTACATTTCAAATTATTGTGTACGACAACAACACAAACTTTGCTTCAAGCTATATTGTCGATGATATTTGTTTTAAGCAATTAGTTTTCATTGATACTAAACTAGTATTGTATAAATACAGACAATAATTACGATGTTTATAAAACTGACCAAATATATATTTACGAATTCGAACGGTACGAACAAATGCGAGTGAGAAAATAAATGAATGCTAATAATTTTAACAATCAGTTATTTAATCGCAAAATCTTCACATTTGTAAAAAGGTCTTGTGTTCGACAATCGCGCTGAATCCAACCACGGCGTTGCTCCTTCTGAAGTCTCAGCTGAACCGGTTGAATACGCCTGTGTTGTTAAAAAGGCAGAGAGACAGGCTGCAAAACCTAAGGTACGGTAAAAAAATGTCTGCAAAACGTGTCTGTCGGGAATATGACTTAAACTCCCTGTAGCTATTATGTCTTAATCTTCCTGTAGTTAATATGCATTTACCTACGTTAAGCTAAAAAATGGTTGCAATAGTTAATATGTATTAAGGTGCCTTGAGTGAATTTGTCATGAAACCCATGTAGTGCATATATATGTCTAGACTGTATGTAGTGAATATATTTGAAACTCACTATACTTGGTAATATGTTTACAACTTTCTGTAGTTATTATGTCTTACGGCGGGTGAATTTAATATTTATTTAACTTCCTGTAATTTATATGTCTTAGAATTCTACTAATCATTGTCTTAAACTCATTGTAGTGTATATGCCTTTTATGCTGTGAGTTAACACATCTTCAACTCCCTGTTGTGAATATGCTTGGAATCCCCTGAACTTATATATTTCAATTTCATTTAGTCAATATGTCTTAAACACCTGTTTTTAATATGTCGTAAACTCCCTGTAGTGAATAATATATATTATGTCTTAAATCCCTATTGTAAATATGACAAATATGCTCTGAAGTCAATATGGCTTTATCATTTTACTGACCGTTCCAAGGCGGTACCTAAAAATTCTTGATAAATATACCTTATATATATATATATATATATATATATATATATATATATATATATAGTATGTATGAACTGTGTTGTTTGTGGAGTTTTGTGCTTTTCTTCTATGTTTCTTGTTTGTGATTTTGTGTTCTATGTCTTTGGCGTTTGCCTAGTGCCACTAAACCGGGTTTATGTTCAAACTTTTTGCTATGTAGCTTATATGTCTTTAAAAACCAGGCTAGTAATTTATTTGTTTTGTTGTATTATGTATCACATAACCGTTACCACTAAATGACAAACTTTAAAATAGGTATTTAGCATAAATAAATATTCTGATTGTTTAAGACTGTCTTGCAATTTGTTCCTAAATGATACTGATCACTGAATAATGGTAAACATTTACTTGTTCACAGTATTCGAAGCAGATCCTTCAATCGATATAATACCTTTGAACATTGTTTGTTTAACTCAATCTAGACCGAGGAAGGAGCACTCATCTACGCTGATCTTGATCTACCCACAGAGAGTTCCACACGAGGGAAGTCGACAGTGAGTTTAGACGCCGGAACTACATATGTGTCAATCGACTTGACTCAGACAGAAAAAAAGAAGAGATCTGAGTTGAACGATTAGTTATACGATTATTCTATTGGAAAAAATAACTCAGTTACTATTTGTTAATTGAAGTTATATTGCTACATTAGTATACTTCTTAGTTATGATATAGCTCTATATCAAGTTCTGGCCCTTTTCAATTAGTTTAGATAGACGCCACGTATTATTATATCTTTGATGCAACACGCCTATTTATCTATAACCTATACAAGACCCTAGTGTGAATAGCATTCATATAAGTACTGAAACCTTAACGTAATTATTGCAGATATTCATTTTGCTTAAATGTATTGGAGCCATGACTGATGATAGAAGAACTCGTCGCGAGACAATGTGACATTGCAATGTTCATTTTGTCTATGTCTTCTTTATTGAATTGCGTAAATCCTCATGAAATACCTTTATTGACATTTTTCAAACTGTATCCACTTAAATATCTTAACCAAACAACGACGCCCTTAACGGTAGAATTTTTATTAAATCTCATCAAAACGTAACAACTTACAGTGTATTGTTCAGTTAAAGTTAGGTTGCTGAAAGCAGCACTGAATTACAATAAGGACATATTTGTTAAAAAAAATATTCTTGCTTTTTAAAAATATTGTTGTACTGATATTTGAACTTTTCTGTCTATAGTAATGCTTTGAGAAAATAAAACATTTTCATATTGCCGCGTAATTATATCGTAGCAGTTCGTAGATGAACTATACCATTCATCAGTGTGACGAGGACATGGAAAGTCTTATATCAGATTACTTTTAGGAGGCCTTTGTCATGCTTATATTGTAACCGTTTTGAGGAAAAGTCAAAGAATTCAAATAAGTCTAAGTTTTTTGCACAGAGTACGAAGATCGGCAACGTTAAGACAAAGAGAGTACAGTGACGCTCGCTGTGTGTGTGACTTTGTTGACAACGTGATCGATCATTCTGGACGTAATCATGGTTTACAGAACTATGTGACAACGGTGTTTGGCGAATGAAATGAGCGTTAGGTTTGCGTTTATCATCCATGTCCAAAACCATGACTCGCCACCATGACAGTATCAAATCCTCTTTCTTCTTCCTATTGCTTCCATCAGGACTAGATACCAACAAGTTACTACGTTTCGGCATCAACTTACTAAGTTGTGGCCTCAAGTTACTTAGTTGTGGCCACACTATAGGTAAAGTGTTGAGAATGTCACCTCTATGCCAAAGTAGAAACATATGCTTAAATCAAAACTGCACTTAATAAAACATAAATAAATACATATGACTTTTTAAAGAAAATTTCTTTTAATATGAATTTAAATATCGGGCCCTTGATGTTATGGTTGCTCACATTACCTTAATGCGGAAGCTAATATTGAGAGTGCCTCCAATTAGTAAAGGCTGACCGTCAAATATTAAGTACCTCAAGGACCACGGTGCATTGTTTCAATACGTACACACTTGTTTAAGCACTTGTTAAAGCAAGTGACTGTGCTTAAATACTTACAATAATATAGACTGAAAACAAATCATCATACATATCATTTCCTGAAGTTATAGTTAACTTGCTCAAACAAAAATAATGTACGTATGACACATGATGTTTTTCAAGAAACTGTTTTGTACATGTTTGCGAAAATAAACTCGACCGTCCGTCCGTCTATTTGTCTGTCTGTCTATCTGACAGACAGTCTGACAAACTGTCTGTCTGTCTGTCTGTCTGTCTGTCTGTCCGTCTGTCCGTTAAATGATGATAATTATATAAATTACCGCGCAAAGCAAACAATTATTTAATACTACTTCTACTACTACTACTACTACTACTACTACTACTACTACTACTACTACTACTACTACTACTACTACTACTACTACTACTACTACTACTAATACTACTACTACTACTACTACTACTACTACTACTTCTACTACTACTACTACTACTACTACTACTACTACTACTACTACTACTACTACTACTACTACTACTACTACTACTACTACTACTACTACTTCTACTACTACTACTACTACTACTACTACTACTACTACTACTACTACTACTACTACTACTTCAACTACTACGACTATTACTTTTACTACTTACACTAATACTACTGCTGCTACTGCTGCTGCTGCTGCTACTGCCGCTATTGCCGCTTTTCCGCTAAAACCGCTACTACTGCTACTATTGCTACTGCCGCCTGCTGCTGGTGCTGCTACTGTTGTAGCTGGTGCTGCTGATGCTTCTGATGTTTCAGCTTATGCTGCTACTGCTGCAACTGCTGCTACTGCTTCTAGTGCTTCTGCTGCTCCTACTGCTGCTGGTGCTGCTACTGCTGCTGCTGCTACCTTTCGGCTGCGACTGCTGCTACAGCTTCTTCTACTACTGCTGCTACTACTACTGCTACTGCTGCTACTGCTGCTGCTGTTGGTGGTGCTGGTGCTCTGCTGCTTGTGCTTCAGGTGCTGCCGCTGCTCGTTCTGCTGCTAGTGCTGGTGCTGCTGTTGCTGGTTCTGCTGCTGGTGCTGCTGCTGCTGCTGCTAGTGCTACTTCTACTGCTGGGGTTGCTACTGATACTTGTGCTGCTGCTGATTCTGCAGTTACTGCTGCTGGTGCTGGTGGTGTTGCTGGTGCTGCTGCTCCTGTTTGTCCAGCTGGTGCTGTTGGTGCTGCTGCTGGTACTGGTGCTGGTGCTGGTGGTGGTGCTGCTGCTTGTATTGGTGCTGCTGCTGCTGCTTCTACTACTTCTCTACTACTACTCTACAAAAGTATGAAACTTGGTTTTTCATTGGCAACACAGTCAGCGCCTGCCTCAAATTATTTTACTACTACTACTCTATATTTTGCTTAAACGTGTTTCACACTAGCATTTTCGGATTAATTGGGACTGATCATTGACAATTTCCCAAATTCTATAACCATCAGCGCCTGCCTTAGATAGTATTTATTCAATGCTTGTGCTCATTTGTTTATACGAGAAACCAAAGCTTTATAGAAAGTGCATTAAAACCGTTGGGTGAACGCTTGATGTATTATTTCTGTAATTAATCGAAATGTTCTTGTCACATGAATAATAAGATAAAAATCAAGGGACAAGCCCAGTAGTCAAAACTCCTTATTTAAACTGCAGGACTAATACAAACGACAGTGAACCAGAGACATATGCGTACGATTACCACATACACATGGACAAATACCACAACCAGACCACAAACGCAACATAATAGCTTTTCCGACAAATGATGAAATTAAACCGTGTTTAATAAGTCAGCAATATCCGATTCTTCGTGTTGTTTAAAAGTAAAGCAGGGTGAAGTTACAAAACCCTTCTGATCAATAAGGTTTTCCCATTTCTGTTTTTCATTAGATGGTTTTCTTTCATCCGGTCTTAACAGCAAGCTCTATAATGATGAATTCCCAACGTTTCCAGACATCAAAGTAACCGAAAACTATAAATTCAACATTATTTAAGACATATGACATATTATGTAAGTTATTCATTTGCAATATTTGTTAGTCTAATTTTCAAAGCAGCAATATAACTTAGTTTAAATTCAAGAACTACTTGCGGAACACCTCAGTTTTTATATTGTTTAAATACGTACCGGTGAATGCTGTTTTTGTGATAAACTAGTACTCAAGCTGACAAGTGTCCCGACATATAATTCATTTAATATCATTGCATGCAATATACTGTAATAATACAATGCAAAATATTGGAACAAGCCCAGTAGGAAAATATTAAAAAAAAAGTTTAGAGGCAATGGAGCAAACGAGACTGAAAGAAAGACCCAACATGATCGAAGAACACAAACAGATCATTTATGCGTTGAAATAACTGAACAATTAATGGGGTAACTGCTTTGTAGCAGTCAGTGAAACACGATTTCACATGGTGCCCTTACAACCACGCAGTTGCCTCTATATTTATCAAAATGCTAAATAACGATGTTATCAATGTAGCATACAGCGGTCTATAATAATAGTATTTGACTATGAGCTTATCTGGTCGTTATTCACGTTTCGCTTTTTCAGACAAATCATTAATTAGTTTCTCACCATGTGTCATCATTACCACCTACTTAAATGACTGCTTAATCAATTTACGCCTTATGGACTTGAACCCATCAACTACGTCTGAATTGTTGTAGTAGGTCATATACGAGTTTTGTTTAGTTTTGAAAGAACAACAAAATATCTACTTTACAATAAAACGTTTGAACAGCTTATTAAAAATATGGAAACACTATTGAGGGAAAATAAATAATAATTGTGTGTGGTAGTGAGATAAAGGGAGTTAAATAAACAAGATTTTTTTCCTTAACTGGTCACAATAACTGTCCTTGCACTGAGAAAAAACACAATTTGTTTTGACGTGAATGCTTTTTTCATCTTGTTCAAAGGTCCAAGTTGGTGAAAATCTGTTTTGATATTGATGGTTATTTATCCTTCATTACAACTTGCATTACGTGTTTTAACACAGTCGAAAGCAGACCCTTTGCTTGTTATTTTGGACGATTATTCACATGGTCTTATTAAAGCCTTTGCTCTCTGATGTTAAAAATAGAAAAAAAAATACTTTTTCAATAAATTTTAAGGACGACAGAAAAAGAAGAAGAAGTTATACTTGTATGTATATACAAAACGTCATTGTGTAAGCAAAGAGTACGTAAATTTCACCATAAGTACGTCGTTATTTGTGTTTATCATATCTAAGAATACCGTTCATCATAGTATTTTGGTTGCTTTTCACATGAAACTTCGTAGAAATGTTGGTCACCATATATTTTTTCTTTATCTTGATATATATTCACAAAAAGAATACTGCTTAGGTAAAGGCTAGGTGTGCTTTACTCAGTTTAGCATTTTCCATACAATGGCCCTTAAAATGGTAGTAAAAAGGCGACCTCGTGTCCATTTAAAGTCCACGGCAATGGCAGGCAATAAACAACAGTCTCAGTCAATCCTCGTGTCCATTCAATACATTGGATATGACAGTCAATAAATAGTTCGTTACTGAAACCAACATAACATATTCAAATGCCTACGTCACAATCCATCGGTAAAGAAACGTTTCCTCCATGAATATCGCAGTCGTTTTGCGGTCGAATGCGATTTAAATTATCGTTGTGAAAGCCGTCGGGTGTGTGGTGTTATCGGAAAGACGAAAGAAAACGCCGGCGACAGAAGATTCTTTAAAAGCGAAAAATCAGGAGCCACAACTATAAGTTATCTGTTTTATTAAAGAATATAAATAATAATAGTTTCCTCGAGGGTGCTTGGCTAGTGAAATTGTATTAACACCGACAATTATTTAGATTAAACAAAATTATACAAACATAAATTTCCGACCATGTACGATTAACACAAATGCCTGTAAAGAATGTTAGGGATAACCATGGTATTATTTTTCAATAACTAATTGACGAACTTTTTGTGAAAAATTCCTGTATACGACAATTTCGCTGATGTTCCTTCGTCACATTTGCTAAAACAATAGGAGCGCTTGTGTTGTTAAAAAGGCAGAGGGACAGGCTACAACACCTCACGTACAGCTGTTTAAGACACATTTATTACAGGTAGTTTCACACATATGAACTACAGGGTGATTAACACGTATAAACTACAGAAATGTAAGACCTGTAGTTTATATGTCGTTACAAAAGTAGTATATTCCTTCAACTCCCTGTAATAAGTATGTCTTAAACAGCGTGTAGTTTATATGTCTTCAACTCCATGTAATTATTATGTCCAATAAGCTCATATCTCTTAAAGCAATGTACTAAATGTTTCTGAAACTCCCTGTAATTATAACATGTATGTCTCAAACTCCATTAAGCTCATATCTCTTAAATAAAATGTGTCTGAAACTCCCTGTTGTTAGTATTTCATAAACTCCCTATAATTATCTTTTTATATATAACAACGATGTTATAAACAATGTACGTTGGACAAGTCTTAATAAATTTGTCATGCTCTTTTCCACCTCATAAACATCACGCGACCACAAATTTGCCTGCAATTAAGCTTTAGCGTGACCATAATTCATATACAAGTATTGTTTCGAAGTAAAGTCTTCTCTTACGTATCCGTATATAAGCTATGTATCGACGTCATAGATCGGCAGCTATTTTTACTATTTCCGAAGAAAACAAACTTACGCTTGTAGATTACAAACGATAAAGGAGGCACTGAAGCAATTATGTTATCAGTAACAACATATTGATAAAGCAGTTTTTAAGATTAATGTATTCCATGGTTTTGAGAATATGGAGAACAAAAGATTAGATAAAACAAATATATTCTGGTTAAGAAGGTCGTGGCGATTACACCCGGCGCCCTTTGGCTAACCAATTGGATTGGACTAGTCTAGGCACGACATCGATAAGTTCCGGAAGTGCGGCACCTAATTATCATAAAATCTTTAAAGTGAAACAAAAATCCTATGACAATATTACTTATTACTTTAAACAGGGTTGCTTTAAATATTTGGACGCCGAATGAATTAATAAACGATACATTATTTTTGTACAGCATGTTGTATTAATGCGAATACACATAAAGTTGCTATATGGTAACTCGGATTTTTATGAAATATGTGTACTGCATAGGGTTTATATTTATTTATAATTGTGTGATTGGTACACTTCATGTAACCAATGAAATGTTGTTTCGCATGTATGTCAAAAATAGTTTGTACATGGTTATACTATAACTAAAACACGATACTTTGTTATAATTGTCTTTGAGGCAAACTTGTTGACAGTTAAAATGAATAGTCTGAAAACGTTGCCATACTTTTGTCATAAAATGAATTTGTATGAAGATAGATTCAAACTCAAAACATATGGCATTTCCTTTTAAGTTGGTTATACATATCTTGAAAGCACCTATCAAAGAATGGCTCCGGACGTAGTTTACCTGAAACATAACTCAATAAATGAAACACACTTAAATAACAATTTTGAACATGTCGGCGCAAGTTTACGTTTGAACTTTATGAGTGGACGCTCCTCTCGGACAGAATGTATGTATGTGTAACAATTTAAAACAATGCATTAAATAATGCATTGACTTATACCTCCTGTTTTTATTTTCTCTTTGTATAACGTTTTAACAATGTTTGTACAGAGCTGAAACATATTATGCTCCCTCCTCAAGACAGTTATACATTGAGGCCATTTTTCCTGAATATTTGCTTAATGATTCCCGATCGACGTTCACATTTATCATTATATAAACTAGATTTATTTCATTTTCAACGATTTTAAAACAATTTATTGGTACTTTTGTTGGCACGGAGTAGGGCGAGATTGTGATCTTGTGTGTTTTGTGTGGTCCGTTGTGTTGTTTTGTGCGTTGAATGCATGTAGCTTGGCCTAAACCTTTTGCCATACAACATAATCACTGTTACATGTTTAGCTCATGGTCTTTCCCCTAAAATTTCCATAGTATTAATAAAAGAAACAAATTCGGCCACAGTCGTACCCATAAATTAACTTTCTGATAGAATAAAGAAACACTGTTGGCTTTCTATAACACAGTATTTCTTAACTTAAGTGTCGCGACGTTTCGTGACATGTTTCATGTCGAGAAAAACACGAAATGACATAAAGATATTAAGGTATTCGTCTATGAGCGCATTTCGACTTAAATGTGTGATTCAACTTTTAGACGAGGATCAATAATTGTTCCTTTAAGTACACTAGGGATGTAGACACGTTGTGACTGCAGACGTCAGATTTCAAAACTGTTTTGACATGTTAAAATCGCTGTGAACACGGAGCAATATAAATGCCCTCGGGGATAAAACATACATTTTTTTCAAAATTCTGATAATTTTTTATCTATTTATCCATCTTAAGAGTGGCGTATTTTAATCATCAGTTCAATATTTAAACGATTTTTTGCGTGACTGCTCGGTCTTTTGAACGAGTGCTGTGGTGATAGCACGCTAACTTACAATTACAAGTAGCTGTGTGTATGGCGCAGGTTTTTATATTTATAAAAGGAATAGTGTACTCTTAAAATCATTAAAATTCTTACCGTAAGAAAAACAATTGACAGAATAATGTACTCCATCTATTTTAAGCCAGATTATGTCCAACACAAATAACATTTGAACAACTTAGGTTCTATAGCATTTAGAATACTCGACAGGGTACAGTACTACGAGTATAATGACCGTCTATATTATTTTATGGACCATGTTGTATAGTGTTTTCTTTGTGGCGTCTTTAAATCAAATACTATACTATCAGAGCGGTAACACGTATATGCAGATTAACCGTGCAATAAACATCATACGTATAAATTACAACGCTATCCACTCATACAAACGCTAGTCATGGAACAACACGATACAAAACAGATCTTCTCCAACTGCCCTTCTGAGTTGAAGCGCTCATATATCATTTTAATACCTCGGGTTCTGGGTGAAGTATCTTTTACATAAACAATTAATAGATTACAATGTACCACGAGTAGTTATAACAAGACAACATGATACAACACATTTAGCATTGATTCTACCGGTGTATGTGATTGGATAATTTTAAGATACGATATCAATTAGACAACTTAATACCCACTGAAAGTATGCAGTTGTTTTATGGTAAAATCTTCGAGATGTGAGCTTGTATCCGTACATAATTCTCAATCCTTCTGTGAATCTTCATCAATTGTAAATGAAAAAAAAAACTGTATGAACTAAAATATATAAAATGTAAAATATACGAGCAACAGGGCATTATAGAGTGCAAGAACGTATTTGTTGTATTAGTTCTCAGACCTACAAATCGACATAGGAACCAAATCAATCGAATCGGATAGCTCAACTGGTCAACACTGCAGTCCAAATAACTCTTGTCTGGACAGTAAAGTGCATATTATATTGTTACAAACCTGAGCCCCCCTTGGAATGAAACAAATTTCAATGTTATTGGAATTTTTACAGAATTATTAAGGGAAAATACGTTTCATACACTAAAATCAATACTAAGTGTGATCTTTACCTGTGTACTATACTAACTCAGTTTAGATTGCTTTATAGCAGTCTCAAACAATATAACAGTGATATGGAATAAGAGAGCCAAACTTGTTAGACTGATATCCATCCTTTCAGAAGCATGAATCCGCTTTGACACAGAAAGCCTATCGAAGAGCAAGCACATAACAAATCTCCAACTCATCGTGATTTACAAACATGCTCAACACTTCATAGCGAATTACAGCTTTATTTGGTTTATTCGGCTTTGAATAACTATCCGTAAATTAACATATTAAAGCACTTCTGAATAAGTTCCAATATTAAATAAAACTTATCTGACAAATTTCAATGTCAGACGCTATCTTCAGACATGATTGATTGATTCGGCGAACCTCGGACTCTTGTTGTGTATCGCTAATGTATAGGATTGTGGATAATTTTGTGAGTATATAAGAGCGGCAAAACGCTCATTTGAACGGTGCAACCCGAAGTGTAAACATTAAGATCAAAACATCATTGAACCAGTTACAGCTCAGGTAAACACTTCTGAAAGAATACCAATTTGGTATTAGGTCAGCACCCCTCCATCTCCAGTGCCAGTTTTGTACCGAACAACATTTTGGTTTCATTAACCACTTACCTTGTACTAATCCCGTGCGAATACCATATTGGTATAAATCTCTAAAGACGAAACCAACTGACTGACATTTATTTAAGTGTTAAAACCAAACCTGGCAACTACCACATACTTCTTGCAGACAAAGTTCCCAAACCAAATCTGGTAAATACCATTCTAACAGTATTTAATTGTAATGACTAAATTTTGTAAATATAAAACCTACTATGTTTAAGTCTTATAACCAAATCTGGTAACTTACACTTACATCGTCCAGACAAAGTAACGTTACCAGATCTAGCAAATATCATACTTACAGTGTTCACTTGTTATTACCAAATCTGGTCAATGTCAAACCAACAGTGTTTAAGTGTTATAACCAAATCTGGTCAATGTCAAACCAACAGTGTTTAAGTGTTATAACCAAATCTGGTCAATGTTAAACCAACAGTGTTTAAGTGTTATTACCAAATCTGGTCAATGTCAAACCAACAGTGTTTAAGTGTTATAACCAAATCTGGGTGAATATCACACCTACAGTGTTTAAGTGTTATAACAACATCTGGTAACTTCCGCATACTTCGTGTGTACAAGGAACCCATACAAAAACTAATAAGTACCATACTAACATTGTTTAAGTGTAATGATCAAATCTGGTAACTTCCACATACATAGTGTAGACTAAGTAGCCATACCAAATCTGGTTAATACAATCCTTACAGTGTAAAAATGTAATAACCAAATCTTGTAACTTCCAAACACATCGTGTTGGACTAGTGTTAATACCAAAACTGGTATAATTATACTACATTATAAAATAAGTGGAGTACTTAATCAATGACAGTGTTTTTCAACGTTATAAGTGCCTGTACCAAACCAGGTAAATGACAACTAAATCTTATTACCTACAACATAATCTTTTAAATTAGTTGCCAAACACCTGTTTTTCCAGCACTCCAGTCTACCACCCTCACTATATCTGGTGTATTTCAATCATCGTATTTTATCTGCTCTAATATACCACTCACCAACCGGCCCAATCTACCTTTACTTACCATAAGAAAATAAAGGAACAAGGTACGACATCAGCCGCTTAGGCCAGGACGGGTTCTATTGCTTCCTTTTCAGTCAACTATACGTTTGACCTACCAACGCAACAGGCGACACTGTGACGATAAACGCTAAGAACTGTTTTTACCATTTAGGAGGAACGTTTTGGACTACTGATGTTACATACCGACTGCTCGGAATAAATCGATAACAAAGACATTAAATACCTATAAAATATATATGTTCGTTACAGTTGAATAAAGATGTTTTATATGTTCAATTAGATACAGTAATATTATGAAGTATTGGGTTAAGTTATTACGTACAAGTGATAATAAGTTTAATAAGAAAATATATCTTACTTTATTGAATGACTGTGAAAGGTACCCTAATAAGAAAAGTTGGTGCTCGTTATTACGAGATCCGTCGAGTTCACTCGGTTTTTATGATGTATGGCTCTTCCAAACAGAGACTAAATAATAATTTTATCCAAAACTGGAATGACAGATTAGAAGCCTCTAGTAGAGCTTTTTTTATAACAATATAGCATGTTTTAAACTCCAACCTTACTTAATCTCATGCAGTATTAATAAGTTTCGATTTAGTTTATCAAGATTACGTGTATCTGCACATAGACTTATGATCGAGAGTGGAAGATGACATGTATGCGTCCTAATTATTGCACGTGTATTGCGATCTATCCGTTTATCATGTAACGTTTTGTATTGTGTAGTTAGTTATAATTTTTTACTAGTTTACATAGAAGTACCGTTACATAAGTGAGTGTTCAGCTTTTATTATTTAGTAAAACAAATTCGAAAGTGATAGTTGCATAAATGATGTATGCAAATACTTCTGGTGAAGTATCTCTACCTGAAACAAAATAAGTACGCATGATTGCTTAAATCCGTATAAGTATTAAATAAATATAACTTTTCACTTCGACACACACTCTCTGTCTGTAATGTTACTAGACTGAATATTTGCGAACAGTGTTCATGTACAATGATTCTCTAAATTTTGTTACATTTACAGTCATTATCTAATCTTACCTGATTCAGATATGACTATTACAAAAGTGAATTTTAAAGTTTAAGTGATCTCCCTTAGGCTTCCTATAGTTTCGTTTTGTATAGGTTGTCCGATATAGGGAGTTGCAGATATTTTGCAAACACAACTCTCATTATAGAACAACTATTGTATATATGTACATGTATTTATTTCAACTTATCTGTGAATAAACATATAACGTTATTGACACGTTAATTTAATTAATATATTGCATTATAACATATTTTTGATTGACTGAACTAATGACGTCAGTGTATTTGATATTTATGTTGTTGTTTTTTGTGTGTTTTTTTGGTTGTCTAGTTTTGTTATTTGTATGCATGGAATCACCTGGAAAACACTATATTGTATATATATATATATTTGTCCACATGGGCTATGGCCTCCTGGATATTCTGTAAATAAATCTTGAATCTATGTTCGCATGCTTATCTGAGTCACCGATGATTTATCGAAAGCAAGGTCACAACGGACCCTGTTACACTAGCAAACCCCCAAAACGTCATAACCTGGGTCGTAACAATATAAACATAGACAGTAAAAAGTGTATATTTATGAAAACAACAACAATATCTTTTCGATATTGTTTTCACATTGTATCATCGTTATTTTTATTTTTTATTTATTTTTATTTTCATTTTTATTTCAATAACACCAGTTTTAAAACCTAGTGCCAGTGAGCAGATACATGTACGTGTTTAGAACAAGCCGTCATGGCCTACATCGATAAATACATCTCACAACCTTCATAAAGGCTTGTCTAAATTATGTTCTCGTATAGGCGTATATAAACGGATTTAGGGTCGAGTTTAGGTATGTCATCCAAAAAAGGAACGTGTACAAATCTCCCGGGACCAACTCTAATGCCCATGCATACGTATCAAAGACGATGTAAAACGGGAACCAACATATTAGATAGCTACTCAGCACGTAAGTCAGAGTTATGAAAATCCTTCTGTCTCGAACATTCCCACCATTCTCCTTCGTGAATGGATTCCTCCGGGAGTCGTAAGTTTTAGATGTTTTTGTCAATCTTCCTTTCGAGCCAAATCCACTTTGTCTCGTAGAGGCTCCGCCCGGAGAACTTCTACTGACACTTAAATACTTGTTTGGGGTTTTATCAGTCATCGTACGATCACCTCTTGATTCACTATTTTGCAACACGTTAGCCCTAGCAAGATTGACATCAGTTCTTACCGTAGACACGCTACTTCGGGTTTGAAGGCTAATCTCCCGGTTTGCCGCGACTTTTAATGCTTGGCATCGCATAACGTAGAGCACTTTCAAATAGGAGAACACCATCACCAGGCAGGGAATGTAATGTCCCATTATAGCCACAATTATGACAAACTCGCGGTTGTCCGAAGGCTCCCAGATACAGATATGGTCCTCATTATGTTGCAGTCGGTCGGCGATAAAGGGTGGTGTCCATACTGCAACTACACAAAACCTGCAAAAAATGATCGAACAAAATCGTATAAGACAAGTAATGACTTTCTTTATATATATATATTTGAAACACACCAACTAATTCTGATGCTATGAGGCGTTGACAGTTTTATTTTTACCCTTATATTGCTGTCAATGAACGGTCTCATTAAAACCAAAACGAATGTCTTCATATGTTAGATGTATTTTCCGCTTTCGAGGGATCCCTCTTCTAGAACTTATTACATTTTTATCATTTTCATCTGTATTGCACGTTCGCTTTAGTCAATATCTCTGCGCCATGAAAACCCCCCGATATTATATGAAATGTAATAAAATGAAATAATATTAATAAAAGCTTCATATTGGCTGGCTTAATTGATCATACAAGTAAATGCATGAGGTGACTACAACGAATCCCTGAAAGCTTCCTAGAAGAAGAGTCTTAAATACCTTATGCAAATATCACCATTAGACTTATAACTTTAATATCATCACGCAAACATTCCAAAGGCGTGTCTTATTACACTTGGCATATTAAATACGTTCTATAAGCATACGTTTGAATAAAATGACAAGGTAATTTGCTGCCAAGGCAACTGTTTCCACCTGCGTATTAAAACAACTCTCTTAGTTTAAAATGAAACTTGATGTTAACTGATTATTTACACCTTTAATGTACGATATGTTTTTTTCAAATAATTGCAATTAAAAGAAATGAATACTTTTAATCTGAAACCAAGATGGTTGCAGCTTATAGAAATCAGGATGTTTTATGAATTATTTGCATGTATATTGTTGCCTTACAAATGATTGAAGCGTCGTTCTTCTTTAACGTTGTATTCAAATTATTCGACCTAAAGATATTAACAGTATGATATCACAATTATTTCCATGAAATAAGTATAATTATCTTGTTTATTTTGCTAAACAGAAACCAATCATTAAACTGGTCGTATTATTTTGATACTTGTACCACCGTTTTTCTTAGCTTAACTTTTACTTAGATCCGGATTAATAGGATATAATTAAAAAAAAATCCAATGCGTTTCGCTTAATGAAACATTTCTCATCGAAGAATATCCATAGCTAAAACGTAAGGCATTCGATTTAGTTATTTAAAGACCTTTTCTATTGTATTGTTTTTCGTGTCAAAAGATAATCGTTCACTTCCGAGCAGATAAAACGCTCACCTGTAAATGAGGATGTCAAGTGTTATCGCTTGACAGATGGGAAATTATAGCATTTATTAACACCGGCTTGGATGATATCTTCAAGAATTAAAGGAGTACGAGAATTAAAATAAAATATTCGGAAAATATTCATGGACGTTAAAGTTTGTAAAAAACATACGCCAGAAACTAAAATTGCAGTCGGCGTTCATGGCTTTATCATTTGAATATATTCCCAAAGTGACACAAATAATTCATCTGGTAGGAGAATACCATACATTACCGAAGTTGCGTTTACCATTAAACCAATTTCAAACAATCTTAAGCTTGACATTTTTATATGAAAACCTTTCGGAAGCAGAATCTTTATCCAACATATGGACTGTGTGAAACATTCCATTTACAGTAATGATATATTTCAACGCTGTTTACTCCCCTATCATCGGCTTAAGCGCTTCCTGTTCCTAGGAATCATCAAAAATATGAAATGATATCTGTGACAAACAATCTAAAAAGAATAGTTATTCCACCGACTCATGTCAGTTGCTTTTGAAGTGTTTCTTGGAATAATTTGCCGCTTTAACTTTCTCATTTGGCTTCCTGCAACTTGTAATATCAATATTGATTTTTATTCTGAATTATCCAAGTATCAATGAAATCTTCTGTAATCACTCACAGAGAAGCGGATTATGGCATTTAAATGATATATAATTACAAGGATTTTTTTAAAGCATGACATTATGTGATTAATGCATAAACGACCAGTAATGGCAATGATGGGGTTACTTCAGACTCGAAGTATCATTCATGTGTATGCTATTAATTTGAGCAAACATGTTTAACCAGTCGAAAGAATATCAAAGACTACCAGAACATATATGAATCAATAACACTAATTTCGAAATACACCAATTCATTTATATATGTGCCAATATGTTTAAGGTAGACATTACAATTATGGTTAAGTTTACCTATCCAGCTTAAGGAAAGCTACAATGTGTTTCTGGTTAGGTTGTAACCGAATGTCTCTTCAGCGTGAGTCGGATACATCTTCCATTCACATTATACATCTTGGACGGGAGTGGTCATTTATGTCATTAGTCTATATATGTATTTGGCAAAAGGCGGACACATGTTCCGTTAGTCAATAAACCTCAGTGTAGCAGTTTTTAAGGAGTGTTTATTTAAAATAGAGTACATTTCAAACCGATGCTGAGAAATTACAGTGACAGTTACTATTTTTTTTAAAATATTTTTATCTCAATGCAGGAGTTTGATGTATACATGAACATATTGTAACGATTACTATGATGTGTTATTCTGAACAAATCAAAACCAATATTGTTACAAACACGATAGGAATACGTGAATACGAACCAGATTTACGAATGTATCATATCATTTTACAGTTGAAGAATAAGTGTTTGGATATAAAAAGCTAATATAAAGTACGAAATAAAAATATAAACTATGGTAGCAGGTGGTAAAAAGATTCAATACACTTTCAAAAGCAATCAAATACAAGTGTATTAAGGATATTACATTGGTCACTCAGAAACGGGATTTATTAAACGACGTAAACATGATAAAAAATAGCCTTTGTCGTTTTTTAATTACATTCTAGTAAACGAATATACAGAGTAGCGTATTGAAAACAAAAATTGTTACAGAATTGTTATATCTGATGTATATATTTTAATATGTGCTGCACTCAATGCATAAAATGTTGTTATTAACGCGAAAAAAATAAATTGCTACTCATATCATATTACCTATTAATATATACTATATGGTTGACATGTAGAATTATGTATACATTTTTGTTTTTTAATTTTAGGAAAGTTGGAGATAATTTCCTTACCATATAAAAATGAGTATCATTACTGTTCGGCAACGGTTGTTATATTTTTTGTAATTGATAGCCCATGTGACGCACCAGAAGCGGTCTACGGAGATAGTGACTAACGTAAACACAGACGCAAATGTCATCGCAAAGTCAAAGTAGATCCACACACCACACATGATGCGTCCGAACGGCCAGTATCCAAGCAGCGTATCTTATGTATAAACTTAACTTGATTAGGCCACTAATGAATTTATTTTATTGAGCCTTTCATGGCTGTACCTAAAAATTTACACATCTCTTGCAATAATGTAAATAGGTCGGTCTCATATTTGTGAAGTCGTCTTCCACAGATCTGTATCAGATTGCGTACTCAACTAACTCTCCTAGTGAGATGTCATTGACGATAACCGAACACTAAAGATAACAAAATGTTGATGTGGTGTATGTATGAGCTGTGTTGTTTTTTCGTTGTCCATCATTCGTAAAGTGTCGGTTAAGCCTAAACATTGTGCATCTTAGCAAGGTCTTCGTTGAATCTTCTGGACTTTGACAGGATAACTTCCTTCTGCAGCAGGTATTGAGCAACAGTGTTTAGCTAGTCGTTTACAATTCAAAGAAAAAATAACAAATTAGTGTCATAGCCATGGTGATGATGAAGTTGTCGTGATCGTCAACCGCTTCGTTGCAAACCAAGCTTCAATCATAACTAAAAAATGACCAGACATAACCAGACAGATATTTTAAAATCCATGTGCGAAAATAAACTCATATTAATAAAAGGCCTTTAAGTTTTGAAATATTCAGGAAAAGTTTTCAGGAGAGAAATCTCGCTGAGAAAAATACACAATGAAATAAAATATGCCAGTTTCGAAGAACTTGATACAGACTAAGTAAAAATATAACCAATGTCTTTCTCTTTCAAAATTCTTACAAAATACTCCATGTTTAGAAAATTCGCAATTGGAAACTCGAGTAGATGAATAGAAAAGTTTAATATTTAATTTTTTAAAGCCACGATTAACATTTAAATATGAGCAATGCTTTAATGTGTTATATGAAAACAGCTGTATTATAAAACATATAAACATTTACTGTATGTATTTGTTTACATTCAGGGGGCTGGCATCATTTGGTACGCAGAATCTCAACACGGTTTTATAGGATTTACCACACTGGAGTTTGATCACAATGAATACGTATTCGGTAAGAAATGAGGTGTGGATTACACTCTTATCGGTGAGATCATTGCATTTGAGGAAGTAAAATTTTGACAATAAAAGTTTGTCAAGAAGAAAATAAGGAAGATAAACACCGCACTTGAGCAAAACAAACACTGTTATTTATTCTGTCCGATTTGTCACATAGATACAAATTTAAAATTGCATTAATTTTGAGAATGAAGACTAATAAAAGACATTTTTGAAAAATATCCAAAGATATCCAAACAGCTTGATAATTGTACATGGAAAAATACATAAAGTATATCGAGGGACAGTACTCTAATTCATAAGTTGTATCAATATTTTAAGCATTTTACATACTGCAATCGGTAATTCAATGAAATGCTCATTTAATCACACCATTACAATTTTAGAAGTACAATTATATGTTGTATTGCAAGACAAGAGCTCTTTTGATTAATAACTTATAATTCAATTGTATACTCTATTCACGTACAAATGGCTTAAAAGTGTGAATTCAACATCTTTTGCATTTTCAAACACTAGTTACTGTTTCTTTTTAATTTGAAACTCAAGGTAGAAATGCGTAAATGAAAAAAAGTTTCATATAGTAATTGGTAAAATTAAGTTGAATCATATTTTAAGATGATTCTGTTTAAAGAATTACATATTTGGTTTAACGTCGTGATGTTTCAGTTTAATGCAAATTCAAGTCACACATTCTAAAACAAGCACATTTTTCTTATTCAATTATAACAATTAAATATATAACATCACAATCACATTTTGAATCTCTATACACACGAGGCAATATCATTAATAATAAATTACAACAGATGCTTGGCACCAAATGGGGTGATAATGTATTTAACAAAGAGTATGGGTACATCTGTTTTCAGCATGTTTTATGGATCTAATTATGGAGTCAAACCCCGCAGAAAAAGCTAGTTCACTGACGGCTACAATGTTTTATGTTCAAAATTTATGTCTGGTAACCGAAATCAATTTTGGTATTATTCTGAATATATCATTTTCCTGTTTACTAATATGTAAACTAGATAACCAAAAGTACATCATACAGTTATTACAGTTTATATATTTGCTCTTATTTTCAACTTCTTGAATTGGACGCATTTTCCTTTTGTGGATACAAATCATTTTCTAATGATATCTAAACACAACGATGTCACAAGGTATCCAAATTTCACATATGTGTGTAAAAAACCTAAACATATTGTTTCAGAATACGTGCATTTTTATGCTGCTTGTTCTTTATAATTAATTCTTGTTTGACACGTCTTGCTCTTCAATTGAGTTCCAGAGGATTTTGTTCCGAATCACACAGTATAAAAAGGATGTGCGTCATCCTCAGAGCTATCACTGTCCGCCTATTCAAAATATCCCAAATACGTTTTTACAGTATGCGTAAGCTCCTTTCCATAGTGTCCAGCAATGCTATGTCTCTGCTTATTATTGCAAATTCGTTTGAATATTTGTGGAATTGCGCAAATTAATAAAGCCGTTCCAACATGCATAATTATATGAAGTTCATTGAAACTGTCCGTCTTAATAAGCAGATTGATACACACCAAAAGAATCCCAAGAACAATGACAGTTTTAAGGAATGTAAGAAATACAAGCTTTCGCCTCGGGCATATGGTTTCTACGACAAGTTCAAACAATGATTCCCGAACTGCTTTTCTACCTTTATACTTACAAATCATCCTCCTTTGCAAACAAGTGTTCCCCCTTTCCAGTGAACTTGCTATTTTAACGATATCACTAAGTAGTTGACGATATTTCATGGAATACTCACTTATACTCTCCGAAATGTAATAAAATACGGTGATTACAAAAATCATGTACCCATATGATGATTTAGGATAGACAACTAACCCAGTAAAAGTAAATATAGCAACACGCGATATAAATAATGTTGCGTCGAGGAAAATATTTCCAAACATGAACAGAAAATATAAAACTGCGAGCACGAGAACTGCTGTCCAAATATATTTTCCAATTAAACCGTTTAAGTACAGGAAAGCGTGTCTTCGAAGAGGTCTACAGTATGCTTTGACGATAATTATTCCGAATGAAATAATCGGAAGGCCATATATAAGCAGCGATAATAGCAGCTCTAATATGCACAGTGCCAAATAAAATGGTAAAACGAAACATATCCAACTTTCCTTTTAATTTTCCTCCAGCGTAGTAATTGAATTGCGATGGCATGCTTCCAAAACTTAATATTCAAGAGCATGAAAAACTGTGCAATAAAAAGACTGTATAATTTGTAATACCCGTTTGCCACAGACACATTTTTAGAACCCAATATGCCGATCCTTTTTACTGTGAGTAAAATTGGAGATGATTCAAACTCGGACCTTGATGTTCGATTCACCAATACAGCTTCAGCTAGAAGGTTCATCGGTGATGCAGGCATCACAACAAGTAGTTCAGTAATAAGCAAATAGCAGGCTAGAGCAACATAAGGACCACCGATATACGGCAAGAAGTTCTCTTTGCTCTTTGAATAACCTGTTACCATGGAGCGAAACCCAAGGAGTACCCCACTATCGGCGGAGTCGATGACAAAGTCATATAAAAATATATAATCCAGTAAAAGTTGAAGTCCAATTATGATGAAACTTAGGAATGGAAAAAATAATCGTGCACATCGCCCAAAATAACAACTCACACAATTGCTTTGATCACCGTCATTTCCGTCATGACATTCTTTCATTGGTATAAACAAAGTGTTGACCAAGGTAACATGATTGGTATCTTCAAATATGAATGTGTCCTCGTTTTGAAATCGATGACTGTACTCTACGTCCACATTTGAAAGTCGACGTGGAAGACGTCTTCTTTCAATTTCAGATAACTTAATGGTACTCTTTTGCTGCGAAAAACATCTGTACAGTGTGTACATGATGAAAATAGGAGAATATATGAACAGAGTGACAGACACAATGCTAGGAAGAGCCCACCAGATGGTGTCATATTTCAAAGTTTGCTCTCTACACGTCGTCTCCCTTTTTGGAACAAAAGTATTATTGTAGAAGTAATTGCAACATTTGTGTTTCACAGCTTCTATTGGGCATACCATGTGTTTGCAAAGAACGTAAGGTTCTATGTACATTCGCTTCTTGTAACAGACGAAGCTGGGTCCGTACATATCCGCATCGATTGTCATCATTTCATCTACCAAACTCTTTAACGCCTTCGCAATTTTCTTATCATCGTCTTTGTTGCCAACAGTTATGTTAAGGCAGTTACCTGATTTTCGTTGTAGAGGTATATTCAAAGGCTTTCTTATCACCTTTGCATACAGCAATGTCATTGACCAAATGCCGAACTCAGCAGGCCATTTGAGGAATTCAAAAGCACCTTTCTGTCCCCAAAATGTCCATATCCAAATGTTATCTCCAATGATAAGTACGGGATGCCTAAAACAATACCTGAGTCATAGGCTGGTGTTAGATTTAAGAAAACAAAGTTGCTTTCTGAGCTTGTAACTGCATGCCGAAACCTATTGATTGATCGTGAGTCAATTTTTAAAGTGCATATTTCATTTTCAGCATCAGTTTTACGAATTTTACTTTCTGACGTATTGATCACTAATCGATTGTCGACACTACCTAGACTTTGCTGGTCAGCAATGTTTAAGTGTAAACGAAGTGATAATTGCTTCTCCTCATTTTGTTTTTCTGGTATCAAATAGCCATTTCTTTTTGTAACCGGCGAAAAGTGACCCTTTTGTACAGGTGTATTTAAACATCCATTCACAAAATATGTAATTGTTATTGTAAATAGAACTACTGGTCGTGTGGTTAAGTACATCGTTCTGAAATTAAAACAAAAAAAGGTTGAGTAATATCATATGTTTTTGTGCAAATCATAGGCGCTTTTAGTAAATTGAGTAAATTAAAATATACAGTTTGAATTTGAAAACGATAAAGTATATCTCTATGAAGTGAAGTACATAAGCTGTAGTGAAGTTTCCAAATTTGGTTGTGAAACAATTTATTGAACTGATTTTCTTCCTTAATTTTACACTGCTTGCTTTCTATTTAGCGATTTACAATATGTTTCTTTTAAAGCCAATTATTTAAAAGGCAAGGTTTGGTAAATCAATCTTCGTGGTTAAACATAAAAGTATTCTGTGGTGTTTGTTCATGTGGCGCTTTCGGTCAACATCGTGTGAGCCTATAGATTCTACCTTTAAACAGCGTTTTATTTCAATTCATCGCTAAAATATAACTTAAAATGAATACATATTTGTGTTACACATGGAAGCTGGCGGACATTTGTGTTTTGCGTCGTTATTTTGTTCATTTGATTGCCGTAAATGGCTCATGTTTAATTGTGATGAATTAAAGTTTGATTTGCGCACGCGTACCCAAATCTGTGTGATGTAGATAACACATTGTCCATTTGATCTGAATGTCGGCTGGATTATTTAAACTGGTACAATATACACATATACTTTGACATAGTTCTGTATTATTGTAAAATTATTTTAAAGTTGATTTGTTTGAATTCGTATCGTTTAATTGATTGCGAACATGATATTAAACACTAGTAATTGCAGATCAAGACAAGGGGTTTACATGTTTGAAATAAGGTTGTCAATGCCAAAGCGAATAGCATGTGTAAAATATTGCATAGAACAAAATTGGAGTTACACAACAATACTGGTATAAGTTCTACTAAGACTCCTAATGTGAAGAAATCTTGAGACTTGGCCTATCAGAATATCATTAACTTAAAGGCGGTTTATGGTAACACATTGGTTTAGAAATAAATATATGAAAAAGTTTAAATCATTTATAACGTATTGAAAAATACGTATCGCTTTTAAAATATTGAAAAATAATCAAAGAGCCCGCTTTCTTTGTAACATATATTCAATTTCATTATTACATTGAATATCATCTGTGTAGAGATATCAATAATAAGTATGCATCACGTTACTTTGTAAATCGCTAAAGCTCTTACAAATCAGAACAACAAATGTGTTGCAAACCAAACCTGTTGAATCTCTTCCTTTTGTGTAAAACAGTTTTAATTTACTCATAATCCATGTAGCATTTAAAATTGTATACACTGTCTAACACCGTTCTTTCATCTGTTCATACTAATTTTGAATACTCGTGTTTGTGTATTGCTGCACGCGTTGTTCTGTTCAAGTCACATGCTCTTATAGAGCCTTGATATTAAAATAAATTTTGAAGAACTTCAAACTTAAACAATATTCCACACGAACTCGAACACGAGCAGGAAGAAGGCGTTTCGCAACTTCGCAAGTATTGCGATTACTTGAAACTTGAAACAAAAGGTTACATGAACTCGAACGAAGAAGGAAGTATTTTGAAACTTCTCAAATATTGCATAAGCTACGTACATCATAGGGAAACTATGAATGAACTTCAAGTCATAAATAAGGAAAATAATAGCAGTTATGTCATACCTGTTATTTCCGTGTATAAAACTGAATGATTTAAACATAAAATCAAATGGGTACGGGATATCACTTAAGACTAAAAGCAAACTAATGACATTTTTATTGATTTTACATGTTATAACAAAAGTAAAAGAAACGTTGTTTCGGTCAGACATATTTAAATACTATCCGTGTATAGCACACGACTTTATGTGTACCAGGTGCATATTGACACTCCGGTTTAACAGGCCAAGTAAAAGAAAATTGATCAGTTTGAGACATCATTTTAAGGCGTTACGAGCATATATGCAGACTATAACTATACATATATTCTTGAAGTCCTACCCCGAAAATACATTTCAGCCAATAAAAAAACTACTCTAAATGATAAATCAAGCAAAAGTAGATACCCAAGGTATCAAAGTTTCAGGAATTATGACATGTTTTTCTATTTGAAGTGAATTGAGCATGTGTAAAGCACACGTGTTGTTAAAAAGGGAAATCAATCAATACACAGTATTAAACCATATTCTTTTAGTTATTTCCCTTATATCGTTCAATAGACTAATGCTCAAAATGCTTTTAAGTAATGTTATTTCTCTTTCAATATAAGATCAGAAGCCAAATCATAGTTAATATAGAAAAATATGTACTAGTAATACATAGAAACTTATTATTTCATATTTAAACTTATTCGTTCCACTTTTTGACAAATCTTTGACTAATTATTTAAATAAAAATGAAATCCTGTAGCACTAGTAAGAGGATTTGTACAAATGGGACTAAAAAGTACCAATTATAAACGGTTAGAAAGCATTTGAAGCGAGAATGAAAGACGCTTGATACCTTGCTACGAATCGCCAGATGAAAAACACCCTAATAAATGGCTTGTACGCAAACGGAAAAGGAAAGTAAGTTTTGCATAAAATCTTGAGCATATGCTTAATTGATATATCAGGAACATGCTCTATAACAGAACATAATATCAGTTTAATTCCAAAATATTGTAAGTAGAAACTTCGGTGAAACTGTTTAAGATAAGGTACGATATTTATAAAGGACGCAACTTGACGTGATACAGATCTGCATGCAGAAATGCTTCCTTTCATAATTTTCCATTAAATCATTTCAATCTGTTGTACATAACGAACTCCTTTAACTAAGGTTTACTTACTTTAAACATCATTGTCAGACGTTATACAATTCATTACAATTCTCGGTATGTTTTTGTCATACTTTCTATATCGGCAGAAAGTTTTTACGATCGTTTCAGCATTAACTGTTTGATCGCTTTTTTATTTTGGAAAAGCTGTTGCTTGCATTGCAAGTTGTTGAATTGTACGTTAAGTTGAGTTTAGACTCCAATCTGGAATTGAAGGCCTTGCAAGACATATGTGCATATTTCCCTTCTTTAATTGAGTCCGGCATGTTATTGTAGAATTCAACCGCTTCCCTGAATATAAACAAACATTGAAGACACATCGTCCATAACCTTTAAACAGACATTCGCGTTGGTGAAATCTTTGTTTCAGTAAATAATCGGTACGATGTGGTTACGAATGATTCAATAAGTATATCTTACTGATTAGATAAAGATTCTTAAAAGTTGATACTTGAGACAAGCTCTAAAACAAAATATAATATCAGTGGTGATGACGATGACGATGACATTGACGACGACGACGACGACGTCGATGATGATGATGATGAAGATGATGACGATGATGTTGCATGGTATAAGACAAAAATTCAAAAAGTAACGTAATGAAGAACTAGTGTGAACAAATCTTAACGTTAGAATACTTATGAGAAAGTATAAGAGAAGGTCAAATGTATTGAATTCAAATTGCCCATAAATGTTGTATGTTGTTGTCGTGTTTTATTAAAACAGTTATGATTTTGTCATTGTTCACGTTCTTTTCTTCTTCACACTCATTTTGTTTAAATACTGTTTTCTTAGCTGATATTTTAATCTAAATGCATTTTCTTTCGAACGAGAACAAATTTTGACTAAATACTGATGCGAAAAACTACAGAAACAAGCTCAGTAGCAACCAGTTTAAACATAAACCCAGGTCAATGTCACTGGGTAAACGCCAAATACATAGAACATAAACACAAAATACCAATCAAGAAACATGGAAGAACAACACAATACTCCACAAACAGCACATTGCATACATACTATATATACAAACTAGGTATGTTTATTAACGATTGTTAGGTACCGCCTTGGAACGGTCAGTAAAATGTAAATTTACTGGGAGTTTAAACCAGTTTAAGTGCACAAACCTCACTCTTATCCCAACAATCTTAAATAAAGAATAAACGCAAAAGGTAAATCTTATCAAAGTATGCTTTATCTTGAAGAAACCTAACAAAAATAAAACAAATAATAATAAACTTATAGGTAAACCCCAAGTACTTTTATGATAAGAGGTCCTAACTCTATCTGCAGACGGAGGAAAACAATTCAGAGCACCTAATGATAAAACTTTTCAAAGATACGATGCAGTCATATTTTGAAACTATGAGCATTACACACAGTCTGCCTTATAAATTAAAAGGTTAATAACTGTGTGATCATAGTGTTTTATAATAAAAAGCATCATTGTAATAAAACTGGGAACAAATAAAGAAAACATTATTAAAAATAAAAGCGACATGTAATAGCAAATATTTCCTTCCAAATGATTTGAAGATGTAAAATATTTGAAGAAAATGAAGTCACAGGCCCAAACACTCCGAGTCAGCCAAAAAAGGTTTTAAAGACAACCTCAATTAGCAAAATCTTCATAAAATCAAAGGACTGAAAGCTTAGTTATGTAAGGATGCTATATTCAACCCTATATTTTGTTTCTGGAATTCATCTCCAAATACTAGAAGGCAGGTTCTCTTCAGAATATTGCCTTTGTATCAACGGTTTAAATAAAATCCAAGTAATTCATTGAGTCTATCGGCCCAACTACCTGCTGGAAACATTTTAATTTACGAATTTTCTTTAAAACATCACCATAAACATCGGGATGAGCAATACAAATAGGTAATTGGTCATCTTTCCACTAATTTTCTATCCTCGGTCTAAATGGTGAAAAATATGTTGAAAGGTATCAATCACATGTTAAAGAGCAACTGCTACGAATGTTTGTATAACTCATTATTCAAAGATGGACAAAGAAATTGACAAAAGCATGAAACAAACTGATCGAGAGGCTAAAAACCAGCATAATAATAATAATAATTATCGGTTTGTGATATATAATTTAATGTTTTATTAATATTTCAGGGAATTTAAGAGATATTAACTGGGGAGACTAAAGCATTTCCACAATAAGGAGTAGACGATATATTATATACAGGGTGTTTTAGCCATATTTTCAAAGCGTTAAAAACACACTAACGACACTGATGGAGTTTAAGCCATATTCATGACAAGGTGATTAAAACAAATTAACAGTTAACAGAAGCAATTTATGACATATTGAGAACAGGGAGTTTTAGCAAACATATTCATAAAATGAAGTTTAAGACGTATTCACCACAGGTAGGTTAGGACATATTCATTACAGGGAGGTTAGGACATTTTCACTACAGGGAGGCTAGGAAATATTCA
Source organism: Mya arenaria (assembly GCF_026914265.1). Lineage (NCBI taxonomy): Eukaryota > Metazoa > Mollusca > Bivalvia > Myida > Myidae > Mya > Mya arenaria. Next base: position 28,653,058 of record NC_069126.1, read on the forward strand.
CTACGGGGAGGTTAGGACATATTTACTACAGGTAGGTTAGTACATATTCACTACAGGGAGATTAGGACATATTCACTACAGGTAGGATAGGACATGTTCATTACAAGGAGGTTAGGACATATTCACTTCAGAGATTTTAGGATATATTCACTAAAATGAGGTTAGGACATATTCACTACATTGAGGTTAGAAAATATTCACTACAGGTAGGTTAGAACATATTCACTACAGGTAGGTTAGGACATATTAACTACAGGAAGGAAAAGACATATTCACTACAGGGAGGTAAGGACATATTCACTACAGGGAGGTCAGGACATATTCACTACAGGGAGGTTAGAACATATTCATTACAAGGAGGTTAGAACATAATCCCTTCAAGGATGTTAGGACATATTCACTACATTGAGGTTAGGACATATTCATTACATAGATGTTAGGAAATATTCACTTCAGAGATGTTAGGACATATTAACTACAGGGAGGTAAGGATATATTCACTACAGGGAGGTTAGAACAAATTCAGTACAGAGAAGTTAGGACATATTAATTACAGGAGGTGTAAGACATATTCACTACAGGGAGGTTAGGACATATTCACTACAGGGAGGTTAGGACATATTCACTACAGGGAGGTTAGAACATATTCATTACAAGGAGGTTAGAACATAATCCCTTCAAGGATGTTAGGACATATTCACTACATTGAGGTTAGGACATATTCATTACATAGATGTTAGGAAATATTCACTTCAGAGATGTTAGGACATATTAACTACAGGGAGATTAGGATATATGAACTACAGAGGGGTTAGGAGATGTTTAATACAGGAAAATTAAGACATAGCCACTGCAGGAAAACATTTTCACTCCATGAATATTAGACATATTCACTGATGAGAGTGTAAAACAAATTATCTGCAGTGAGTGTAAATTATATTATCTACAGGGAGTTTTAGCCATTGTCACTATAGTGCTTTTCAAGACTTATCAACATTCGTACCTGAGGTTTTGGAGCATGTCTCACTGACCTTTAAACAACACAGGTGTGCTCAACCGGTTCAGCAAGTAGGAGCATCACCGTGATTGGAACCAGCGGGATCGTTGTGATTAGTATCTTTTCAAAAATATTAATATTTACTTCAGTACTTTCTGAATCCATTACTTTATTCATTGGTATTTTAGTTAACTGGTTTGCTTCATAAATTGATTTAAAACACTGAGTGTTTTTTTTATCAAACCCATACTGTTGTCAGAAATAATACAATTCATTCCAGTAACTTAGAACCTGTAACAGTTATCCCTTTTTGGTAACATGTTACCGAAAAGAAAAAGGTATTAATCAACAAAGCATCATGGACAATACCAATAGAAGCAATGCTTATGTTCTTTTCGTACAAAAGTTGTTAAAATGTAACGAAAGCATTCCGAACGAACGAAGAATGAAAGGTCACATTGAAGATGCAACAGTTTGCATGCTATTACCTAGCGGATGAAAACTCCTGCAAAAACATAAAGGTATAACTGATTAGGTTTGTGATTAAACAATCATTGTGTCATCATCAAATACAGTGTAAGTCCCTGACATTAACTGTGTACATTTCTTTATCAGTGAATAACTCGTTTGATCCGCGGAAATTTCAGTCATTGATAGTCTTAAGGGTCTTACATACAGCATTGGTTGATGTTTAAACTATGTTGGAATTAAGTTTATTTTTATGACACTAAACAGCAACTGGCAGATACCACATAATTTAACAGAATTTTGTAAATCGAAGCCGAAAATCATCTAATGTTTTCAATAACAGTGAAGAAAATGTTCAAATTTAAATCTATTCTAAACGGACAATAATTATGCTGTAATATGCTATCTTTAAACATTTCAAAGAATATCAATTTCTTTGATAAATGACACTATAAATGTGATCGAGTAATTTTAAATTGAGAAGAACGTACGGTTGGCGCTCCTGTATATGCACATTATCAGAACGGTCTCTCGTCGAAGTTTTCTTTCGTGTTTTCCATACAATCACGCAAATGAATGCTATTATAACGATAAGTCGAATCGCCAGACACCCGCAAATGATTCTAATCAGCATGGAGGAAGAGATGACTTTACCAGTGGATCGTGACGTAGGCATTGGAATCGGTTTTGCTGGTTCGGAAGTTTTTTCTACAATAAACTAAATTTAATACATGTGTCCTTTATATTGCAACCATAATCTCCAAAAAGCTATCAAGATGATGGAAACATACATAGCAAAAATGATAAAAAGCGTGGACATTATTCATTTTGCAGCTCAATACGGGCGTTTTCATTGAAGTTGCAGAGTTCGTTTTCAGTCTTTATAGCCGCTGTTATTTTTCCAAACGCCAATCCTAGTAGTATTTTGCATTATAATTTCCGAAGAATCTTGGAAATTAAGTGGCAATAAATGGTTTTATTTTTAACGCGAATCGTGAAAAAAAAATCATATCACTCACGGTATAATTTGAGGTTTTGTAAACAGTCAGTATTTGTTTAAGGTTTTAAACTCTTTCTTTTTTCGTTTCTTAAGCGAAGCACTTAACGAGATTTATTATCACCTCCAAGTTAACGTTCCAGCAGGGTTTCATTAACTACCTTTAAATACCTTCGACCAAGATGAACACCACATTTTCAACCGAACCAGTTGTGTTTCTCGCAGTGCAAGTGAATTTATGGCGACCAGTGGATTGAAATTGCATGTCTAGCTCTAGACTGACATCAGTTCTTTTACCTGAGTAAGCAAGTGTTAGTTATACATAAATAATATGATGGCATATTTTCATTCAGACTAAATTTCTGTTTTTTGACAAGCGAATGGCCATATTGCTTTGTACCTGTATATTATGTTATGCTTTAAAGCAATCAAATCAGACTTAAACAAGTACCTATGTTATTCGGAGTAGTATTTGACCATTCGATCTTAGCTGCTAGGTTTGCGTCACATTGACATAAAACGCTTATACTGTCACCCACGTAGGTCGTTATTGAGGAATTGGGAGAAAAACTAATGAACGGCTTGTCTGAAAGATAACATATGAAACATATGTCTCAAATCTTAATAAACACACTTCATATGTATATCAATTAAACGCCATGCTTAATCAAATGGGTATATTTTTTATAAAAATCAGTGCTAAGTGTATGGCACTAGGTGAATGTGGTCGTGTTCCACTTTGCGTGATATATTATTTCAAATGTATTAACTATTTGTGTAAACCTCTGCATATACAAACCTATAGCAACCCCAAACATTGTTACGTTATGTTAAAACGTCAAACAATATTGATAGAAATAATTGGGTAACAAAAGTTAAAGAAGTATTAGTCAGTATGGCTTTGGTTACAGTAAGATAGTGGTTTTGTTTTTAGACAAGTGGCAATACTTATTTTTTATTGTTACAAATTGCTGATTGATTTTAAAATTTGTCTAAAAGTTGTATTAAGCAATGACACCACTGTATTGTAACTTATGACGTATATAAAATTGTATGTCTTTTGTACTGAATATTTACATTCGTCCTTTTCTGAACGATAAAACTTGTGTTCATTTTGCATGAACCGGTCGACATTTCCTGACCGTTGTAGGCGTGGGTTTGCAAGAAAGCAACGCTTTGATTGGGCGCTGGTGAATCACCGTACGTAGAGATCTTACTACGATCTACTTTTTGCTAAATATAGCACGGATCATGTACACAAACAACCGATAAAATGGCACTGTAAATGTGTCGGGTTGTATTGTTTTTTAAAGTTTTGACACGTAAAATGTCGAATAGCATTTCTTCATCATGATAATGATATAATGGTATTCCTCATATTAAAGAAGAAAATTACAAAAAAATTCATAATAACTTTTCAAACATTATTTAAATACGTGAAATGATTGGAACCTGTCAAATTGTCATGTATTTTTTAAGAAAGAACAATCGTCTTAAAGTGTCCACTCAAGACGTTAAACAAATCATTAAACTACAATTTGATGTAAACATTCTCTTTATGGTTTTCACTGCTCATTATTAGTATTTTATTGATACATGATAAACACGCATTGCTCTCTGTTTTGAACGTGGGTGAATCAATATTAAAAGGATTGATGTAGTTTTGACCAAACTTGGCATTTAAATATGTTTAAAATGAACTTCTCTAACTGAAATATACTTACATAAAACATTAATGGTAGAAGTCGAGCATTTCGTTTTCATTTTCCTTGTGCTTTTGTAATACTCTTTAAACTCAACGCAACAATATATACTCAAAGTGCTGTCATATCGGCTGAAAGGTTTTTCTAGGATTGTTTCAGCATTAACTGTTTTTATCGCCTTCAGATTTTGAAAAGCTGTTGCTTGTATTATATGTTGTTGAATTGTACATCAAGTAGAGTCTTGGTTCCGGTCTGGCATTAGAGGTTTGACATGAAAGAGTTGCATTTTTCCCTTCTTTAATTGAGTCCGGCAATGTTATTGTAGGAATCGATGGTTTTTCTATAAGTAAATATATGCATTTAAATTTATGTTCGTGTTAGTTTGACAATTGCGCTTTTTATCAGTTTTCTCATCTCATAATATTGCATTACAATTTTTGATTAACTGGTATGTCTTTTCAAGTTGTAATAAATACTGTTGATATCGAAATAGGCCTCGGTCGTGATTGGTGAAAGGAATCATTTAAACAATTATGACTCTCTACATAATTATAATAACGTCGTATCAAGAAATTTGCCTAAAAGCAGTCTGCCAAGATTCACCGTCACGATTAATTGAAAAATAATATTACAAATGACAATGTCGCCAAATAGTTTTGTCTTTTGAGTAGAAACACTTACTTATAACTAACGCATTTTGTAAAACTCGTGGCCTTATACCTTTGCTTTCCCTTTTTGATATGAGTTAAAACATCGCTACATTACACTGTTTCTGTTTCTCTGTATTCCTTATCATATACGGTAAATTTATTTTCTTGTTTTACAATATGATAGATTTAAAACCAATTAATTTGATTAATTTAAAACCACTTACGCAGAACGATAAGACTGATTGATACTGTTTCAGGGTGTTGGCCATCTCTAGTAGCCTCTCAAGTAACTGTATGATCTGTATCCTCTTCACTCGGCATGTAGTCATAAACTGCTCGATACCATGAAGAGCCGTCCACGTTAACATGGGGTACTTTTCGACTTTTTTGCTTGAGAATCAATTCCATGTCCTTCAACACATTGATATTTAACTGTAATACAGTTTATGGAATCACCAAAAATTCGCAAAGTATTAGTATGGTTCCTTAGGTTTAAATAAATTTTGGTAGAATCGTCTTACGTATAAACATCAAAATTGTGTTTGCGAATTGCATTCAACTGAAAAAATACACTTTGTTTATTTATTCAGTGCCATGCAATAGTAACTCTCTGTTTATCATGAAGATCGGTTTCAGTCTTCTTCATTATATGCAAATTATGCAGATGAAATATATAAATATATATTTATATTTTCCTAATTTTGCGTTTATTGTTATGGATTTTTGTTTGCAATTCCTTTCAACGATAGTGGCATATCTTTAAAATGCTTTTGAATTAATATAAAAAAAACGAAAATTGTGTACCGTGTCTTTCTTGCTGATTCCAAACACAAAACATTCCACTTTCATTTAGAAGCCAACCGTTCCGACCAGGCATTGTTCACAACCCAACTCTGGGATTGAAACGTTGTCAGGAAATTGGGGAATTGCTGAAAGGACATTTGGCTCTTAAATGTAAAAAAGCGATTACACAATGAATAAATCACAACTTACATTTCAAATAAGTGCATAATTGTTATGTCGCTACACATTTATCATATCTTGGTCAGAAAGGAAAATTAAAAAAAAAACACATCAAAGTTCTGTTCAGTCAGAAGCAAACATTTTCATTTTCGCACAGTTTCCTCCTTTGGGAAAAATACCTGAGTGTGAAACTTCATTTTCAAAATGGTTTAAGATTTGCTCTTCAAAGAAATAAGCAATAACAATGAGAATGAAAATGTATGATGTAACACATAATAAATAATATCAATTGTAGCTATTTCATTTCAGTGTCAAACTATCAGATACGGTATTCTTTTCATTTTCATTATAGTTTTACAATGAAAGTTAAGTTTGCGTTATTAACTTGGTAACCCGCAATGTGTATAGGTTATTTCTTATCTTGAGATATTTATGGAAGTTAAACGTTCAAGCCTAGCGTTAATGACACTGCATATAATGGTTGAAAGCATATGGCTTTACTGACAAGGCAAAACCCCATTCAACGGATTTTTTTTTACCCTTCCGCTGTTTGACGTACACGTAGGAACACAATTGACTACGTTTAGTTATATTTTGTCTTTTTTGGACATATTGTTTCCGTCTCTGTTTATATTAGGTAAATAAATTGTCGCTGATGTTATGGATAAGTATAAACTCAACCGCAATTAAGAATATGTTGTTATTCGCTTGTTTTACAAACAAGTCTTTCAAGGGTGTAGTCTCTAATAACTTACAACCACGGTGGTGTTGTAGAATCCATATAAAAGATGTTGAACATCAATTAAAAACAGTTTCAGACAAGGCTCATAACTGAAAAATAATCTTAAGGCTAACAATATAAAATCAATTGTTTTGTGATAAGTTGTCAGGCAAAATTAATGTTGAATTGTTCTTCTTGACTTAGAACGAGTGTTTTGTTGTGATTGATGCATCATCAGTTTAACTACAAACGACATTTAAACAAATTAGTTGTGATCTAAGGCCACCCGAAATACATTTGGTTTGGGTTACCCAAACCCTACATACGAAAAAGGCGCCGACCCTACCGTGTGTATATTAAATTATAGTTTTTAAACAATACTGAAAAGAAAGTGTAGTTTCAAACCTCTACGGTTTCACGCCGATAAAGATGGAATTTAAAAATCAAATATCTGCTTATATGTTTGTTAAAAACATTTATTAAGTCGAAATATCGACAGGGTAACCTAAACAATGTGTACACACGACTAACTTTCTTGTTTCAGTAGTTAATAAACTAGGATAAGGTCGCTTAAACGAGTTCATTGATAGTTTGTGTCAGTTAGTAAGTAGCATAAAAGAGATACCAAGTCATATATCCTAGTTCGTTTCCATGCATTATTTTGAAAGCAAAGTAAAAGAGATTCGTTAAAATCCCGCACATTGTATGTCGTATATTTACTGATTTTATGGGAGCCATAACAAAACAATACTTATACGCTTAGGTAAAGACTTATAGTATATATGTTTAAGCAAATTTGTGCAGCAAAAGGATTTCTTAGTTTAAATAACAAAACAAACATGAATACATTTTGAACGAGTATTATTTTCCTTTCTGAATTTAACTCTTAAAATATTTTACAGATTTTTCTGAGAACCTGCACTTTGCAAACGTAAAGTGGGTTAACCAAATATAATTGCAGTTTCGTTTTAAGGATGATTAAAGTTCGGATTCGAATTACCTTTCACTGAAACTAAAATCATCGGTGGTGAACACTGTATGCTTACTAAAACCGCAGTGTATTCACCGCTATCATCAGTTGTGACGTTATGTATTGTCAATGTGACACTGGCTTGTTGAACATCAATTTGAAAACGCTGCAAGCTGGTATTGATGTGAATCGGCGTGGTTTGGAGAAATTTCCACCAACTGACGAAACTTGTATCATTCCTTATATATTTACTTGAGAACTGCAGTCCCACATCGTTACCTCGATTAATTTGTTTAGTATTTAGGAGCAGCAATGTCCCACATACTACAAAGCAAATAGTCTGAATTTACAAATGCAATAAATATCTTTGAATATGTAATATCATTTACACTTTTAACACGAGCAATGATTATACAGTTAATGTCTAATCAATTGCTTGACTTTCTTAAACATTAAACACTAAGCGATGTATCTAAGTTTTTAACAGCGACCTTTCTCTCTGTCTTTAAATAAGCGACGGTATTTTCCCAGGACAAATATTCCCCCGTCTACAATACTTGATAAAGACAACGTATATAACAATTCATACACTTGAATGCATGTGTACCCTGTGTGAAATATTTGAAACCAATTGGGGCTTCTCAAAAACATATTTATTTATACCAGTATTTAAAGCAATATGCAGAAATGGATCGTTTTTTACCTCGTTTTATACCCCTTTTTTACATTTTTAGTTTAAAGCATCATGCCAAGTGTTTTACATGTAAAGTTAAGATAATATTTGACCTTGAGCATTTTACACTGAGATGAGGGCCGCCATTCTGTTTGAAGTTGAGGCAAAGTATAAATTTACTAACATTAAAAATATCTATGCTCTTCTTTACATTTCACGAAAGGCCATTATATTTGTAGTCGATGCAAAGTATTAAGTCATATTTCCCTCAATCGTCAAATAAACGATAATATCCATTCCTGCTTGTAACGTTTCGCATTGTTATGATTTCTACAGTTTGATGTTAATACAATATGCCCTTGTCAAATGTGTCATTTCAAGAACCAAATGATAAATGACGATATAAAATAAACAATCTGTTTTCACATTTTATGTTACTTATACTTATCATAAAATAAAGTGTTTGTCTTACCTTCACAATTAAGACTAGGTAGCAATAATAAAATGTAAACAGTTTCATAAATGGACAACATATATCCCATACTTTTAGCTTCGGAATTGACTGTAATAACAATGAAGATACACGAACGATGGAATGAAGTTGTACAGCCAGTAAGAGATTAACCAGGAAGGCCTGATATTTCCTGCTACTTACGACACTTGATATGAAGAGCATGAACGTGGATTCGTAATATGAGTTTAACTAATCGAAATATTAGTATAGAAATACCGGCTTTGAAATGTTCCCTGTTTTTTTTCTAAGCATGAACCAATGAGCAACAGTTTAATGCACCCCCTTGAAAGCTTCTCATTGCCGTATTCCCTTACAAAATTATTTCAACAAAACTGATAGTTTTGTTCTCAAGTATGTTGATTTCAACCAACACAACCCAAACAAACATTCAAATATTGACAACTTTTTTTTCGATGTTGACAAATTCTTTAAAAATTGAAACTTTTGATTTTGATGTTATAAATACTCACCCAGAGCATCTGTCTATAATGTATTCTATATGATGCCCGATCTCATACCTGTCTGCGAAATAAATGTTTTTACTTTCATTTATTTATTGTTTTTATTATTTTATGTTATAAAAAATAGTTGTTTGTCTTACCAAATCAACTTCATATGTAAAACAACATTTTCAGAAAATTATATCAAAACAACAGCTAACGACGTGCCTTTAATAGTTATATTGTGTACGTTTCTGTTAATTTCTCTAACAACTTCCATCGCCGCTTAACCGGTATTTATGGTTGTTATGGAGCATGATACAGAACAACTGTTCAAACTTTTAGCATGGAAAATGTAAATATACTTAACCTTGGTGCTGATTCTTGTAAAACAATTTATACTTTGATAAATGTTGCCCGCCAGAAGAAGCGTTTCATATAGTACAGCACAACTGAATTCAAGTTATCTAAATTTGACTTCATGTAGCTATACCACGATTGACATGAATGATAACTGCGTTGCGGTGTTTTTGTTATACAGGAATGATAACTACAGAGTTTAACTGCAGAGCTTCTGCTATTTACACAAATATGACAACTGAGGCGCTTGTTATTTGTATAAAATAATAATAATTGAGGCAAATAAATAAAACAAGAATGATAACTGCAGTGCTTGTGTATTTTAAACAAAAATGATTACTGCGTTGCAGGTGTTTTAATACGAAATTGATAACTGCAGTGCTTGTGATTTTATACAAGAATAATAACGATGCGCTTGTGCTTTTTATACAAGAAAGCTAACTGAGGCGCTTGTACCTTTTATACCAGACAGATAACTGCGTGTTTGTATTTTAATACAATAATTAAAACTGCAGTGCTTGACTTGACAATTGAAACAAAAGTCAACACGAACTCGAACCAATAAGGAAGCATATGCAATTTCTTCAAATATTGCATGAGCTACGTACTTTCAAATTAAGGGTAAGAAAAAATGAACTTCAATTTATAAATAGGGAAGATAATAGCATTTATGTCTTACCTGTTTTATTCCGTGTATAACATTGCATGATTGAAACATATAATAAAATAAGTACGGGATATCACTTAATGTTTTCTACAATCTAATGACATTTTAATTGAGTTTACATTTTATAAAAAGTAAAGATAACGTTGTTTCGGTCATATATCGATAACATTTTAACACTTGAGCCATGAAGCATCGCAGCGCATGAAAATAAGGCTTTCACTGCTCACTTGATTAAACCGAATAATCTTTATTTCACTGAATCTAACACGTAACCCCTTTGGTCATAATACTACAATATTACAATTCAAATCATTATTAACATTTTCAATTTTAGCCAACTGATATCTTTAGCGAAACAACATACTAGTTTATGTTTATCTTTAAAACTTTTTTCACAAGATACTTTCGTTAGAGGATTATTTTCTCCTTACTATTCATGACTTGCTAAAGACACAATAAAACAACAGACCGAGTAAAACACTCAATCAATTTGCATTTCAAAACACCATGCCGAAAATTTGTACACTACAATATTAGTATAATTAGGTTTATCTTTTTTAAATATCATTTTTATGTTTAAAAACTTTCCGTGTACAGCACACGACATCATTTGTTACCAGGTACACATTTACACTTCGGTTAAACAGACCGAGTAAAGAAAAAAAGGTATTTATCTTTCGATACACCAGACCATATAAACAACAAAATAGTTAATCACTTTCGCTTTCCCTGTTTTCCATCAAAGCTACATAGAAGTCAAGAAGAAAAAGTTTAGCTGTACTTTTCAGCTGTAACTCAGCTATAGCGATATTTGAAATAATCAGTTTTTCAGACAACATTTTAATGCGATACGAGCATATGCAGACTATGATAATCATATATCTATTCTTAAAATTCAATCCCGAAATTACATTTCAGCCAATAGAAAAAAGGGTAAAGTTAAAAATCACCACTCATAAACAACAGAATTGCACAGTCGGCCATCACAGTTCTTCCAAAATGAACTTTCAACTTTAAGGTAGTGGTTAATTCTTAAATATCAACTCTTAATGATAAATCAAGCAAAAGTAGATATCCAAGGTATTAGGAATTTTGTTTTTTATTTAAAATGAATTGAGCATGTAAAAACATTTCTATCACTCATAAAAACGGATAATTTTACACCTCGTACATAAGACGTAATGGTGACGTCATATTTTAGTGCTTCAAATGGGAAGCAACCAATAAAGTGATGTACCGTAATGTCAAAATTATCTTTCTTCTATGTTCCCCTTCTTTGAAATAATAATTTTTTATCTCAATACTATACAATCGTCTATATTACACTACTTGCTACAATAAACACTCCAGTACAACAGACCCATTTTAAACGCAAGAATATGTTTGTTTTTGTCGCAAAATAGTGATTTATTCTACTTCATAAAGCTTATTTGTTGCTTAAAAAGGGCAATCAACCAACATACAGAGTATTAAACTATGTTCTCGTAGTTATCTTCCATATATTTTTCAATAGACTCTTGATCAAAATGCTCTCAAGTAAAGTTATTTATCCTCAAAATACAAAATCGTTTTATTTATCAGACCAAATTATAATTTATGTAAAAAACTTTTGCATGTAAACTTATTATTCTATATTTTAATTTGTAAATTTGTTTTAATCCAAGACAAATGTTTACTTAATTATTCAACTAAAAATGCAACCATATAGTACTGAAGCGTACAGATAGGCCTAAAATAATAACAATTATACACGGTTAGCCAGCATTTGGCTAGGAAAAAGTCGAGAATGAAAAACGCTATCACTCCTATCGAAATTAATTGTTCCTTATCAAACTCCTAAACCGCCAAAACAAAATAACTCGTCTTGAAACAATGTTGGCCAAAGTACAGCATAGCTCTAATAACTAGATAGATCGATTGAACCAACTAAATGTACTAATAAGCCTAGTTCTGTGTGAATGAATCACTTGATTTACTTTCGAAATCGTACGTTATTGAATTGAACCTGCGTGATTTCCTGATAACTATAGTTAGCAAATCTGTCAATTGTAAACGGTCCTTATATCATATTCATATAGCTGAAAACGTGAGAAATTAATCAGCATCCATGTACTTACTATTACCATCGGCTACTTGGTTTAAATACATGGTTAAAATCATGTAATTTAAATATCTACTACAATCCAGAATCGTCTCTTAGAAATACCATTATAGTCTATTTGTATTGTGAATGCACGGTTTAAACAGTTCCATGAACACTTTTCTATTTACAGAAATCTCGCCATTGAACACGTTTTTTTCTTCTAATAACCGCCTATATAAATCACTTTACCAGGCCACTTCGCTAGATTTCTATCAATAACAATATGACAAGAACTAGAAAGGTGTTAAATTGATATGTTTAAATAATTGTTGCTGCTGGTGCTAGTACTAATAGGAACCGTAGGGCCGAAAAGATCCCGCAAGCCCGTCTCCATGATCTTCGATGAGAAGACGGGTCTGGGTGCACTAGAAGGATGTTTCGGTTTAACGATGGTTTTATCAGGTGCCGCTCTTCACTTTTTATAATCACTGTAGATTCCTTCAGTTTGTTAACAGCGATTCATAACAGAGTCGCTGCCACGGGGTGTGTCCGGCTACTTGACGCGTGGTACTTCCGGCGTCCTACGAAAATACTCCGACTGGAAAGATAGGTCTAATGAACTTGCTGAAAGCTCCCGATTGCTAAATTCCAGCTGCTCGTTTGCATGAATTGCCACAAAATCAAGCGACATTTTCACATGTATAAGAGTTAAGCTATAAAAAAGATATCAATTCTACAAATACTGAACTTAAGATTTGACAATTTTGAATACGATGTTTATTTCAACCCGTTCCGAATGACCCCTTGAATAGAAATGATCCGCAAGGAAATCTTACTTACGCACGAATAACCAATGAAGTTATAAGCCTTTACCGCAGAGATTATGAATACATACATTTTTCAAAATTTTATTTTGACATTTAAAACTTTCTAATATTAATGAACATTATTGTAAGTATATTAAGTGGCTGTTGCTGATTTTGTCCTTTCCACTATCCTGACTGGCTGAACTCTCTTCCTACTGTTTATATTTTCTGATCGCTCGGGACTTTTATGTTTTCGTCAAGTATTGCTTTGAGAGTCTTGAATCCGTAATACCTCTATAACCGATGCTAGGGACACAAGAAACAAAGTATCACTGCAGATAACTAGATAAATCGATTGAACCAACCAAATATACTAATTAACCTAGTTCTGTCTGAGGGAATCAACTAATTTAGGTTCAAAATCTTAAGTTATTAAATTGAGCCTGCGTAATTTCCTGATTACTATATTTAGCAAATATGTCAATCGTAAACGGTCCTTATATTCCATTCATATAGCTGGAATCGTGAGGAATTAATCAGCACCCATGTACTTACTATAACCATCGGGTATATGGTTTAAAAAGCATGGTTAAAATCATGTAATTTAATCATCTACTTCAATTCAGAATCGTCTCTTAGAAATGCAATAGCATTCTATTTGGATTGTGCATGCAGAGCATGCGGTCCCAACTGTTCGTTGGACACTTTTCTATTTACAGAAATCTCTCCATTAATCGCGTTTCTTTCTTCCAATAACCGACTATATAAATCACTTTACCAGGCCACTTCGCTAGATTTCTAGCAGTAACAATATGACGAAATTGGAAAGATGTAAAATTGACGTGTAAAAATAACTGCTGCTGCTGGTGCTAGTACTGCTGGGAACGGTAGGGCCGAGAAGATTCCACATGCCCGTCGCCATGAATGGAAGACGGGTATAAGAAGCACCGGAAGGTTGTCTCGGTGGACGGAGATTTCCGCAGGGGCCGCTCATCACTATTTATACTTAACTGCGAGATATAAGAATCCCTGCCGCGTGATGTGTCCGGCTACTTGCCACATGGTTCTTCCGGTGATTCGGGACTATTACGTTTTTCGTCAAATATGGTTTTGAGAGTCTTTAATTCGTAATACCTCTTTAACCCATGCTAGGGACACAAGCAATCAAATCTTTATTTGATATGGTTAATCAGATCAAACTCTTATATAACTATCAAAGACGTGTATAGTCATTCGATTATGGCATATGGATTTGCGTCACTTTAGTCTTAAACGCTAATACTGTCATCAAATGACCTAGCTACAGAGTAGACATAAAAAAGATAAACTGCTGGTCTGCAAACGGATTAGGAATGTTAGTCTCGCATACAATCTTGATCATATTCCCATTGTTTTGCTTCACCATCAAATATTGCTATATGGCTGAAATCCTGTTTTTTTGGTACTCAACAGTTAGTGGATTTCATAACTTCATAGTTATAAGAACTCAAACGTGTGGTACAAGGTATTCAGAAGGTCAAAATAAGCACTTTTCGGCTTCAAGACACGAACAATAGTTAAAGATAATGTATTACGCAGGATTAGGAGGGAAAAAAGCCATTCGGTACGCATGGATTAATCAGGGCAACACACATAATGTGGATACGGATACCGCAATATATATTAAGGTAAATATTTTTTTAAAGTTGATACCTCAGGGACAAGCTTTGTAACATTATGTAAATATCAGTTTGATTTCATTATGTTATAAAAAGAAACTGAGGTGGAAATGTTTAAGATAAGGTTCAATATTTATGAGGGCGGAAGTCAATTCATTTCATAGACCGCCTGCGGTATCGACGGATACCTGCTTACTTACCGAACTCGACGTGATAAAGACCACCAGAAACTATCTTTCATAAGTTCCATATTTATCATTTCAATCTGTTGTACATAAAGGTCTCCTTTAACTAAGGTATACTTACATTAAACATAAATGTCAGAAGTTATACAATTCATTACCATTCTTGGTATGTTTTGTCATACTTTCTTTATCGGCAGAAAGATTTTTCTATGATCGTTTCAGCATCAACTGTTTTATCACTTTTGGAAAAGCTGTTGCTTGCATTGTAAGTTGTTGAATTGTACACGTAGTTAACTAAGGCTCCAATTCGGAATTGAAGACTTTGCAAGACATTTGTGCATGTTTTCGTTTTTTAATTGAGTCCGTCAACGTTATTGTAGAAATCATCGGCTTCCCTGAATACACACACACTTTGAAGACGCATCGTTCATAACCCTTTAAACAGACATTCACGTTGTTGACGTCTTTGTCTCATTAAGTGTTTGGTATGCATGTGTGGAAGGAGATTCCACACACAATATGGGTACTGATGATACACTAGGTATATATTACTGATAAGATAAATATTCTTAAAAGTTGATACTTACTGAGTCAAGCTCTGAAACTTAATATATATATAGTGGTGATGACGGTGACGATGATAATGATTATGACGATGGTAATTCTTTACTACATCAACCTATTTTTTATCACGCGTAACAAGAATACAGTTGATTTTCAAGCAGTTTATTAGCTCTAAAAATGTATGGTAACATTATGTACATTTGCTTTAAATGCTTTGGGTGGTAAACTAACGTAAATTGTCTTTCATAATGTTCAGTAAACACCACAGTATTTGAAATGATTTAACCAGCTGTTTGTGTTTTCAGGAATTTAAAAAAAAATCCTGCTATGTCTTCAGTATCATCGGAAAATTTATGTTCCGAAAAGTCACAAGATCGATAAAAATAGTTTTGATCATTTTTGTTGAATAACAGTATCATTTTAACAGTATTCTATAAGCTGATATTACATTTTGGAGATATAGCGTTTATATCTAAAATATATCCTAATTGTATTTGTTCTGTTGAACGTGATATTGTTTGATGTGAAAATACTGTAGTTCAGTAAAATACAAAAACGAGTTTATATAAACGAGCTATCTTTTTTTGATGGGGAATTTTGAATTGTACAAAACAACAATAGAGTCGAAAATCTCCCCGAAGATTTCTTAAAAATGAATCGACAACATATGTCAAATCTCTAAATAGATATCTTATTAAAAGAAGTCACGCTATATCAAAACAACTTTCATTGAAAGGTAATGATTTATATATATCTTGATTTCTGATTGTACATTGTGTTAAACGGTCACTAATACACCAAATATCAGAGTCAACATTTTAACATTTTTCATTAAAACATAATTCGTGTTAAAGGTCTCGGAAACCTAGCAGACACACTAGGTTTAACATAATATCAAACAAACAGGAGTTTAGCTAGGTACAAGGCCAATGAGGGTGCAACCTTTATAATATGCTATATATCTTAGGCTCAAAACTTCAATGTACATCACGACTTAGTGATCAAAGATATTTCGGCACAACGATATGGCTGTTAATGTTAATTTTACAAGGTGTTTAGATTTTCATTCGTTCTCAAATAACTTCAGTCATTTAAATTCACTTGTATTGACAAGATAACCAAGATGAAAGAAATTGTTCTAAAACGTGCATACTGGCTAATAAACCGAGAAAGACTTCCATGAAATAACATTATAAGTTTAACGGTTAAAGCTGTGCGAACATATGTATTTGCCTTTAATACATAAAGTACATGAATGACAATAATTTCTACAATATTGTACGTGGATAAATTAAAATGATTTATTTTTACCACAACAGAAGCAATTTCGACAGAATAGTTTACACATCAGTACGGCAGTATATTTGAAGGAATGAAACGTTTAACGAATATGGCGTTACTTATATTTGGTGCTGCTTTTAGCAACATAACTTTAACTGAACAATAGATTGTACGGTGTGACATTTTGATAGTATTCTATCGAAAATACTACGGTTTTAAAGGGTGTCGTTGTTTGCTTCAGATAATTAAGAGTCTGGATACAATTTGGAATTAAGTCCAATATAGGTATTACATGAGGATTTACGCAACCTAATAAATAAGACATATGTAATGTCACATCGTTTAGGTTCATCAGTATGGACATGCAGAGGAATCGGGCGACGAGTTTTTCCAACATCAGTTACGGCTCTTTGTCAATACCTTAATTAAGAAGCAACCTGAATATAATTCATTATAACGTTACTGTGTCAGTACATACGTATGATTCATGTTCGGACTAGAGGTCGGTTTTAAGTCATTGACGATTGGTCGCGTTAACTAAAAATGTAAGTATATGGCGTCGGTCTCAAACTTTTGAAACACGACAGAAATACGTTAATAACATATAAAGCTATTCAGATATCAACACAGCTCCATGTACACCATACTAATCAAGCAATATAACATTAATACACAAATAGTAAATTGGCCATCTTTCAACGAGAATACTTGTGTGACTATGTGACTAATCGTCTAACATTGATCTCTTCATTTTTTGGTCCGGGCAAAATCAATTGAAACGTATGTCGTTTCGGCATCTGAATTCACTGTTGGCTTTCTTCGTGTGGAACCCTCTGCTGGTAGATCAAGATCAGCGTAGATGAGTGCTCTTTCCTCGGCCTAGATGGAGTAAAATATGTTGAAAGGTATCATTCGATAAAAAAGAGCAAATGCTATGAATGATGTTTTACTGTCCGTGTATCATTATTCAAAAATGGACAAAGAAATGGACATGGACATGGGACAATCTGAACGATAGGCTGAAACCCCGGAATAATTATCTGTACTGACCAACCAAATTTTGCAGTTGGTAATCAATTCGATACAGTTTGTGATATATCATTCAATATTTGATTACAGTTTTAGGGAATTTAAGAGCTATTAAGTGAGGTAATTAAATCTTTTTTGCTATATGGAGAAGAAGACATATTACCTACAGGGTGTGTAAGCCCTATTCACAAAGTGTTAAAGAAAAATTAACAACAATGAGATTATGACATATAGAGTATATGTAGTTTAAGCCATATTCACTACAAGGCGAAACATACAAATTAACAATGAGGAGTACATATCATATTGAGTCCGGGATTATAAGACATATTCACTTCAGTTAGTTTCAGACCTATTAACTTAAAGAAGTTTCAAGCATATAACTACAGGAAGATTAAGACATATTTGCTACAGGGAGGTTAAGACATCTTCACTGCAGAGAGTTAAATACCTATTCACTACAGGAAGGTTAAGACATATTCACTACAGGGAGGTTAGGACATATTCACTTCAGGGAGGTTAGGACATATTCACTACAGGGTGTTAGGATAAATTCACTACAGTGAGGATAAGACATATCCACTACAGGGAGGTTAGGATATATTCACTACAGGGAGGTTAGGACTTATTCACTACAGGGAGGTTAGAACATATTCACTACAGGGAAGTTAAGACATATTCACTACAAAGAGGTTAGAACATATTCACTACTGGGAGGTTAGGACATATTCACTACAGGTAGGTTAGGACATATTCACTACAGGTATATTAAGAGATATTCACTACATGAAGATTAGGACATAATCACTACAGGGAGGTTAGGAAATATTCACTACAGAGAGTTAAATACCGATTCACTACAGGGAAGTTAGGACATATTCACTACAGGGAGGTTAAGACATATTCACTACAGGGAGGTTAGGACATATTCACTACAGGGAGGTTAGGACATATTCACTACAGGGAGGTTAGGACATATTCACTACAGGGAGTTAAATACATATTTACTACAGGGAGGTTAGGACATATTTACTACTGGGAGGTTAAGACATATTCACTACAGGGAGGCTAGAACATATTCACTACAGGGAGTTAAATACCTATTCACTACAGGGAGGTTAAGACATATATACTACATGAAGGTTAGGACATATTCACTACAAGGGGCTAGGACTTATTCACTACAGGGAGATTAAGATATATTAACTTAAAGGAGTTTCAAGCATAAAACTGCATGGAGTTTAAGGCGTTTCAGGCATATTCACTCAATGGAGGTTAAGACATATTCACTACAGAGAATGAAATACCTATTCATTACTGGGAGATAAGGACATATTCACTACAGGAAGGTTAGGGCATATTTACTACAGGGAGCTTAAGACATATACGCGACAGAGATATTAAGATATATTAAATACAGGAAATTTAAGACATATTCACTGCAGGTAGTCTTAGACATATTCACTTTCGTACCTGGGGTTTTGTAGTCTGTCTCACTGCCCTTTTAACAACACAAGTGTACTCAACCGGTTCAGCAATATCTCTAGAAGGACCATCACCGTGATTGGAACCAGCGGGATCGTTGTAATCAGGATCTTTAAAAAACAAAACATGAATAGTTCACCATTTAGTTACTTTAGTACTTTCTGTATTTATTACTTTATTGATTGGCATTTGTGTTAACTGGTTTGCTCCATATATTTGATTAAGTACATTGAGTTGTTTTTTACCGAAAAAAAAACAAACTACCACATTAACTAAGCATCATTTACAAAACCACCGGAAGCTATGTTTATGTTCTTTATGTACTAAAATTGGTAAAATGTCAAAAAAGCATTCCGAAAGAACGAAGAATGAAATGTCACATCGGAAATGCAACAGATTGCTTGTAATTACCTAGCGGTTGAAAACTCCTGCAAAAGATATAATAAAAGGTAGATTAAATTTGTGATTATACAATCAACATTCCGTCATCATCAAATAAAGTGATCGTCCTTGACGTAAACTGTAAACTTTACTACATCAGTGAATACAAACCTTATTTTCATTTGATCTTCGGAACTTTCAGTCATTGTTAAAACTAAGCGACTCATATACAAACCGTTTGAAGTTTTTAAACCTTGTTGACATATATTAAGTTGGGTTTTATGAAGAGTACACAAAACAGCAACTTGCAGATATCTAATTTAATATTTTTTTTTTAAATCCAAGCAAAAACTATTCAACTAACGATATTTGTCAAAGTTATCAGTCACAGCTGCTTTATATAATGTTTAAATATAAAGCTCTTATTCGGACGTAAAATGATGTTGTTATATGTTTGTTTTCTCACATTTCAATACTTATGTGAAAAACTACAGAAACAAGCTCAGTAACCAAAAGGTAAAACATAAACTCCGTTTAATGGTACAGGGTAAACTCCACAAACAACATAGTGCATATATACTATATAAACAAACTAGGTATGTTTATCAAGGATTGTTAAAAAAACTTACTCCCTTTGATCCTATAAATGTAATTTTAAATTTCAAAGTACTTACGGTTGTCGCTCCTGAATAGGCACATTATACGACTCTTCTCTTGTCGTTGTTTTCTTCCGTGTTTTCAATACAGTTACACACCCGAAGACTACCATAGCGATAATTACAACCGCTAGACAACCGCATGTGATTCCGATCAACATGGAGGAAGAGAGGCCTTTTCCAGTGGATGGTGACGCAGGCGGTTTTTCTACAATAAATGAAATTTGATACATGTGACATTTAACCTTGCGACAACAATGCCGAAACAGCGTTCATGCAGATGCATAAAATACATAGCAAATATGATAAACGTCGTCGTCAATATGCATTAACGTAACTCAAGGAGAAGTATTGGCGTTTTTAGTTGAAGTTGCAGTGTTTGTTTCGGTATTTTTTTAGATGTTGTTGCTTTTTCCAAATCGCCAAACCTATATTCTTTCAACATAAGAATTTCCGAGGAATCTTTTAAAATATTTGGTAAACTTATTTATTTTTTTTACACAGATCGTGGAAAATTGATAAAATCATACTACTCAAGGTGTACTTTAAAACTATTTTAATGAGAAGATTTTTCTTCATGTTTTTTCAATACTACTCACACCCTACGACCGTAACAACGGACAACCGCGAACGATTCCGGGCAACATGGTCTCCTTTCACCAGTAAGTACAACTTTTCGTCAATGTTGATATGAACCATTAGAGGTTATTAGCGAAACCACCAACGTGATAAATAACCGCCTCCTCATTTAAATCAAAGCAGATTTTCACTTACATGTACATACCTTTTACCACGATGAGGACTGTATTTTCTGCTGAACCAATTGTGTTTTTCGCTTTGCAAGTAAAGTTATGGCGGCCAATGAATTGAAATTGCATGTTCAATTCTAGGCTAACTTCAGTCCTTTTACCTGAATTCACAAGTGTTAGTTATATATATATAATCTGATAGCCTTTTTCCCTTTAAACTAATTTCCAGTATTTTGACAAGCAATTGGTCATATAGTTTTGTACTTTTACATAATGTTCTGCTTTTAAGCCAAATGAAACACGTTAATGATCTAATAACACATCAGGAACATAAAAGTACCTATTTCATTCGAAGAAGTGTTTGACCATTCGATCTTAGCTGGTGGGTTTGCGTCACATTGACATAAAACAGTAATACTGTCATCCACGTAGGTAGCAACTGGGGAACTGGGAGAAAAACTAATGAACGGCTTGTCTGGAAGATAAAATTGGACCGACTGTTCAGATATTGATTGAGTTAAAAACGTGATACATGACATCATTGTTAACTTTGAAAGGAGAACCATTTTATGACGTTATACTATATTTTTATAAAACATCTACAGATGAAACAGTTGTCTCAAATCTTAATAGAAATAGTGCAGATCATCAATTAATATATCAATTAAACGTTAGGGGCAGTACACATTTTTTAAGGAATGAATTGCGAGGTTGAAGTCACTATCGGGGTATGAACGCAGTTGGACTGGTTAAAGTACTGAGTCCGAATGATTCAAAGCGTCCTTAAACCAGCCCAACTGCATTCATATCCCCGATAATGACATTAATCTTGCAATTCAATACTTTTATTTACAATAAGAGTTCATTTTTTTCTTCAATAATTGTTAAAAAATACTTCATTTCATTAAAGTAAATTATTTCTCACACATTCCGTAAATAGAACGATCCGACCGTAACCGGAAACAGTTTATCAAATAACGTCACAATAACGCGGGTTAAGATAAACCACTTGAAATCACTTATAAACCTTAAAATGAAATACTAAAGACAATAATATAATAATCATAAATTAACACTTTCTTAAATGTTGATTTAATTTTTTCGGGTTGCTGACACAATACAAACAATTACGAGATAAACACTTTTCATGTAATTGTTATGCGATGATTCGAAATCCGAACAATCATACCCAAAGATGTTGCGTTCAAATATTCGCAATTGCGGAAAGGCAGTTAATTTAAGGAATTAAAGTTACGGTGTAAATATATAGGTAACAACGATTAAGTTAACAAAGATATTATATAAAAATGTTTTGAATAATCGGGAGATTGTTTGCATTAGGTCATGATGAGGTACAGATGGATATTGTTTGAAGAATGTTTACGACCTAACGTCAATCTATGAAAATGAGCGTTAATTTTTTTAAATATTTTTCCTTTAGATAATTGTTGATAAAAAAAAATGCTCCTTAACTGGTTTTAATCGATATCAGCGACAGTTGCACAATAACCTAAACATCTATTCTTACCCTGTGGACTTGTTTACTACTTGCTGAATGTCAGTCCCTATGTCTTTTGCACTCAACTAGGTACATTTTTAGAGTTTTGGGTGCTGAGTTTCTGTTAGGCGCCAATCCATATGTTATTCATCGGAGTAATTGTTAGAGCTTTTGAAATTACTGTCTGCGTAGACTTAAACCAAGTGCATTAAAATAAGGTCATTTTTAGAGCTTTTGATGCTGGGCGTTCTGCATTTTGGTTTAACATTTTATATTTACCATTAAATACAGATAATCAATTATTGCAGTGTTAACTTACAAGTAATGTTGAGTTCATAGGAATTGATTACTTTGATCTCTGGAAACTCAGGATTTTCTATGTAACATAATAGTAGGTCTCCATTGTTACTTCGTGTGAGGTTGGTAAATATTATCTGCAAATGGACATGCAACATCAATAATTTAACCATGGTATTATAATACAATACTCAAAATCATTTCATCAATGCAAATATCATTTAAATATCCTTCCATTTGAAGCAAAAATCAAAGCAGCACATTAAATATGGCAAGCAGAACATATCCTCTTTTTTAAATAGTTAGATAAATGTTGTGATGTCAAAAATGCTTTACACAAATCACAACATGAAATACCCATCGCATATAAAACTAAACGTCATTGACGGTTATAATTGAGTAATAGGTAAGAGAATCTTTAACGTCCCGCTTAATTCAAATAAGTATAACTGCTCGTTTCTGCTTGTCGCAGATTATCTCATAAACATACACAATGTTGAATATCAGTAACCATGAGTGTTATTAAAGCATAAAAAAATTGTTATAAACTATTATAATTTTAACAATAGATTCAAGGTGCCGTGTTTGCATAACCACAAGTTTGAATAACATTTAATCATAAAACGCTACATGTAAGTGTACAAAAAATATGGAAACGATTCTGGTATTACCTTAGTCCTTGCATGTCCAGACAATTCTTCAACATTTTTCTTTTCCTGAGAGGATTCGTATTGAATATTTGACGTAATGTTCCATCTTATTTTACTAACTGGATTAGATACGTCGCTTGTACACTGCAACTGGAGACTGGTATTACCATCTGCATCGTTGGTTCTCTCTAATTCTTTAAGCTGTAGAAACTTTGGTGGGACTGGTAGAAACATATATAAGTGGCCATAAGTGAATTAATTCCTCTGGTGACATATGCATAAAATTCAGTTATTAATTTTACACATACTTTGGTGCTAGGGATCAGTGAGTAGTGCAAACATCTAAATAAGGTCGCATTTTCAGTACATATGTATGTTACACACAGTTTTTTGAACCAACGAAAAATGAACATGCTGTTCATTGTTTCCTCTGCTTATAATTATGATTATTGATATAGACATACATTGATTTCTGTTTTGAATATGGGTGAATCAATATTGCCGTATTGATGTACTTGTTATATAGCTTGTCATTTATATCTGTATGACATAAAGAACTGCTTTAACTGAGATATACGTACTTACATAAAACTTTGATGGCAGAAGTCGAGCAGTTCGTTTTCTTTTTCAGTGTGTTTTTGTGATACTCTTTAAACTCAACGTAGCAATTTATACTCCTAGTATTGTCATATCGGCTAAAAGGTTTTCCTAGGATTGTCTCAGCATCAACTGTTATATCGCCTTTAGCTTTTGAAAATCTGTTGCTTGCATTATAAGTTGTTGAATTGTACGTAAAGTAGAGTCTTGGCTCCGGTCTGGCATTGAAGGTTTTGCAAAGAATGAGTGCATGTTTTCCTTCTTTAATTGAGTCCGGCAATGTTATTGTAGGAACCGATGGTTTTCCTGTAAAAAAGGTATGAACTTAAACTTATTATCTATTTTATCTTGCTTCTTGTTATTCAAATAAAAATATAATAACAGTGTTCGTGTAAATGTTACAATTTCGCATTTTATCAGTTTTCTCATCTCATATTGCATTACAATTTTTGATTTACTGGTAGGTATTTTCAAGTTGTTATTAAATACTGTATCAGAATATGTAACGTCGAACCTAATTGGTAATCATTAAAATTATTGTGCCTATCCTTATATTATTAAACATATTGTTGTATCAAGAAGTTTGCCTAAAAGCAGTATACCAAGATTCACTGTCATAATCAATTGAATAATAATAAAATATATAATAATGAAATATATATATATTGTCGCCAAGTAATCTTTTTTATAGCCAATGATAAGACACACTTATAACTAACGCTTTTTAAGACGTTCGAGAAAGTTTCGTAACTGATGTTTGAATAAGCCGTTGCAAAATCCGTTTGCTTTCCCTTTTTGATATGCATTTCAGCAATGTTACATTGCACTGTTCCTGTTTCTCTGTTGTTGTTTTATCATATAATGTAAATGTATGTTTATGTTATACAGACGTATGATTAAGTTAAAATAACTTACGCAGAATGACAAGAGTGATTGATGCTGTTTCCGGCTGTTGGCCATCTCTAGTAGCCTCGCAAATAATGGAGTGATCTTTATCTTCTTCACTCGGAATGTATGCATAAATGTTATACATTGCACTGTTTCTGTTTCTCCGGGTTTTTTTCTCACATACTGCGTATGTTAAAAACATTATTAAATTCATACAACTTACGCAGAACGAGAAGAGTGATTGATACTGTAACTGCTTGTTGGCCATCTCTAGAGGCCTCGCAAGTAACGGTGTGGTCTGTATCTTCTTCACTCGGCGTGTATGCATAAAATGCCCGATAAAAAGGAGAACCTTCCACAGTCACATTGGGTACATCTTGACCATTTTTCTTCAGATTCAACTCCATGTTCTTGAACAAGCACATATTCAACTCTGATACAGTAATTTGAATCACAAAATATGAATTAGTTTCTTTAGATTCTAATGTATTTCTGTAGCATCTTCTACTTACAACCTATACATTTGTGTATGAAAAATTCAAAGAAGAAAAGAGGATAAAAAACAGAGTTATGTTTTTCTTCAGTGTCATATTTTTACACGAGTGCGAAACAGTGGCTCCAGCTCTTTTAGGAGCTGTATATAAAAAAAGCCAATGACACTTCCGAGCTAGAGCAAAAGAACGGACATCATCATAAAACGTAAGTATGACTCTTTATTTTAGCTAATATCACAATTATGAGGGCTTATTTGAGAAATCGGGGAATGCAGTGGCATATAAATATGTTTAATCTTCACACGTAATTCGGATTTTTTGTAAACATATTGCTTATGGAGTTATAAGACCGATTTTCCCATCAAACACATGCATGTTTATAAACAAAAGTTAACCATTTTCACCAATTTTCAGCTGAATTTCACTCAAGAAGCTTACATTTAAGATAAAACCAGAATTGCTTTTATATGTCGGTAATACAAATGACCCTCTGTTTACCGGAATAAGCATGTTTATACTCCTTTTCTTGGTTGAGCTAGAGCCAAAAGCCAGGGAGCTCTTTTTTAAATACAGCTCCTAAAAGAGCTGGAGCCACTGTTTCGCACCCATGTTTTAATCCACTTTTGTAATAACTGTTATTCCATTCATTTTTAACAATAACATACACATTAAAGAAAGGTGTCATCGAGATTAATACTATTATCGAACGTTCTTGGTGCATGTTGAACTGTTAAGACTTTGACTGCAACTGACTGCAAAACGTAATAATGAGTTCAGGTGGTATTCACTTACTTAGCGACTGAGCGGTGTTAATGCTTACAGTTATTTGTTTGACGCATTGTTACTGTCGTTTATTAAACACAATACACTCTAACTAGTTCATTTACGTTCCCATTAGTTTGGATCCGATTTTTTAATACAGCAATACACGTGAAACAACGAAAACATAGTTGTTATAAGAGACACAGTACACATACAGTACGGTTTTAATTATGCTGATAAACTAATGTAATCTGTTATTTTATACCTATTAATGGCCTATCCTATTACGGGTTTTGAGGACTTATGTTTGTATTTTTTTTTCTAGGTTGGTGGCTTAACATAAACAAGTGATGAGATTAATATGACGAGAGACAAGTAGTTACCATGTTTTTCTCGCTGATTTTAGTCACTATACATTCCACGTTGTCGTAGACGCCAACCGTACCCACCAGGCATTGTTCACAATCCAACTCTGGGATAGTAACGATGTGAGTGAATTTGGGAATTATGGAATGGACCTTTGGCTCTAAAATGTAAATCACGATTTCACAACGTACTTACCATCAACTTATGTTTCATCTACGTGTACGCTTGTTTTATCATTAACCGGTGTTGGAAATAGATCATAAAATTATCTTGGTCAAAATTGAAAATTTGAAAAACATCCTAGTGCTCTTTTTTAGATGCAGACATGTGTACATCTCATTTTCGCACATATTTCTGCTTTGGGAAAAACATGTAAATGTTCATTTTCATTGAAAATATGACTCTTCATAATGATTTTAGATTTGGCCTGCCTAGAAATAAGCTATTAAAATGACAATGAAATTGTGTAATATAACACATAATAAAGTATATCAGTTGTAGCTATTTCATTTAATGTCATACTAACAGACATGGTATTCTTGTCCCTTTTTAACATTCTTTAACAATGAAAGTTATATTAGCGTTCTTGACTTAGTTACTCATAATGTGTAAATTAGGTTATTTCTTATTTGGAGGTATTTATGGAAATTAAACGTTCAATACTAGCGACAATGACAATGTCTACAATCTCTGAAAGCATTTGTGTTCACTGACAAGGCAAACCCCTTTTATTCGCAAATGTTTCGCCCCTACCGCTGATTTATGTACAAGTAAGAATTTGACACAATTTGTCTACATATAGTTATATTTTGTCAATTTTTGACCAATTGTTTCCGTCTCTGTTTTTTCAAGTTAAATAAATGCGCTGATATATGTGTTTGATTAGTATAAACTTAAGCGCAATTAAGATTATGTTGTAATTCGTTTGATTTTCAAGCAACTCATACACGGGGTAGTCTCTCATATCTGACAAGCACGGTGGTGTTGTAGAATCCCCCCCAAAAATGTTGAATATCAACAAAAAAATTATTTCAGATTATTCACATAGCTGAATACTGATCCGAACCTACCTACGAAATAGCGCCGACCCTACCTTTTTATATTCAGTTAGTATTGTTTGTTTTTTTAAATATAAAAGTGTCTTTTAATATGCAGTTTAAAACCTTTACGGCTTCTACAGAAGATTATTTTAGCACCATTCTCCAATGATGAAAATAAACAACGTTTTTACATTAAGCTTATGATAATATATATATATATATATATATATATATATATATATATATATATATATATATATATATATATATATATATATATATATATATATATATACACGCTAATCATACACGCCACTTCGTTTCAACTTCAATGTGAACTGCCAATATATTGGCGATTCTTAAAATACGCAGGCACGTCAAACGCCGATTAATATGGAATTTAAAACTCGAATATCTTGAAAAATACTGCCGTCCCATTAGTTCAAAAATAATTTAAACAATTATCAATTTATGACTCCATTTAAACAACTTATAGTTTAAAGAGCATTTATTAAGTCGTAAAATCGACCGGCTAAACTAAACAATGCGTACAAACGACTAACTTTCTTGTTAGTAATTGATTAAGATTAAGTCGCTTAAACGAGGACATTGATAGATTAAATGAATTATTAAGATGCATAAAAGAGATACCAAGTCTTATGAATTAGCTCGTGTCCATGCATTTTTTTCATAGCAGAGTAAAACATAATCATTAAAATACCGTACCTTGTATGTCATATATTTACTGATATTATGAAAGCCAAAACAAAACAATACTTATATGCTTAGGAAAAACATATATTTAAGCTATTTGGGGCAGCAAAAAGTTACATTTAGTTTGAGTAACAAAACAAATATGAATAAGATATGAAATAAAAAAAAATCATTTGTGAATTAGACTCTAAAATTTGTTTATACATTTTACTGAGAACATGCACTTTGCATACGTATAATAGGTAAATCAAATTCGAAATACCTTTCACTGTAACTAAAATACTCGACGGAGGTGAACACTCGTTGTGTCCTAAATCCACTGTGTAACGACCGCTATCCTCAGCTGTGACGTTATGTATTGTCAATGTGACACTGGCTTGTTGAACATCAATTTGAAAACGCTGCAAGGTGGTATTAATGCTAATAGTCCCTACATGGATATATTTCCACCATCTGAATGAACTTGTGTCATGACTTAAGTAATTATTTGTGAACTCCAGTCGCACATCGTCACCTTGATTGATTTGTCCAGGATTTAAGAGCTGCAATTTCCCACATACTACAAAGCAGATAGGACGTTATTAACAAAACAATGCAAAAAATAATTTGCAACAGACAACATAATTTACTTTTTTAACACGAGCAATGATTACACTGTTAATTCCTAATCAATTAATAAACGTTATTAAACATTAAGCGCTAAGTGATGTATCAAAATAAATAACATCGATCTTTCTCGTTGTCTTCAAATAAAATATTTTTGTAAGACATATATAATCCCCACTATCTTGTCTAAATCACTTGATAAAAATAACGTATGCAACAATTTATACATTCGGATGCATGAGTATTCAGTATGTAATGTTTTGAAACCAATTGGGGCTTAATAATCATATTAATTTAAACCAGTATTTAAAGCAATATGCAGAAATGGATCGTTTATATACTTCTTATTGAAATTTTCAGTTTAAAGCATTATGTATAGTGTTTTAGATATAAAGTTAAGAGAATATATTACCTTATAAGCGTTTGACACTGAGATTAGCGTTTTTCTGTTTGAAGTTGAGGCAAATTATAAATGTCATACAAAAACCTGTTGATAACGTTGAAAATATTTAAGCTCTTCTTTCCATGTCACGAGATGCCATTTGATTGTAGTCGATGCAAAGTATTAAGTCATATTTCCCTTTAAGGTCATATTAACGATAACACCCATTCCTGCTTGTTCCGTTTCTCATGATTATGATCCCTACAGTCTGATATAAATATAACATGCCCTCGTCAAATGTGTCATTTACAGGAACCAAATGATAATAGACGACTTAAACTAAACAATTTTTTTTTCACATTTCATGTTACTTATACTTATCATATAATAAAATGTTTCTCTTACCTTTACAATTAAGACAAGGTAGCAATAATAAAATGTAAACAGCTTTAAAAATGAAAAATTTATATCCCATTTTTTTTGCTTCGGAATTGACTGCGATAACAATGAAGATAAACGAACGCTGGTATCAAGTTTTAAAGCCAATAAGATCTTAATCAGAAAAGTCTGATATTTCCTGCTACTTACGACACTTGATATGAAGAGCATGAAAGTGAATTCGTAATATGAGTTTGAATACTCGAAATTTTAATATAGCATTGCCGGCTTTGAAATGTTCATTTCCTTATATTTAAGCATGAAAAATGAGGAACAGCTTAATATACCCACTTGAAAGATTCTTATTGCCGTTTTCCCTTCCAATATATATATATATATATATATATATATATATATATATATATATATATATATATATATATATATATATATATATATATATATATAAACAAAACTGTTTATTTCAACCAATGCTTAAAATTCTTCAAAAAAGGTTATAATATGTTACAAATACTCACCCAGAGCGTTTATCTATAATATAATGTATGCCCAATCGCATACCTAGATGGCACGAGCATACAGTGTTGTCCGCGTAAAAAGAACAGGTTTCATTTTTGTTTTCTGATAATTGTATTTAAACCTTAATAAAAATATAGCTGTATGTCTCAATAAAGACCTTAATATGTTAAACAACATTTTCAGAAAATAACACCAAAGCCATAGTTACTGGCGTGCCTTTAATAGTTATATTGTGCGCTTCTTTCCTGTTAAAAAAGAGATGTTAATTTCTTGAAAAACTTACCTCGCCGCTTAATCGGTATTTATGGAGCATGACACAGAACAACTTTTCAAACCTTATGAGCTGATTCTTGTAATACAACTTACAATTAAACAATGATATATGTTTCAAGCCAGAAGAAGCGTTTGTAATAAAACAGCACAACTGACTTCAATTTATCTTAATTTAATTTCATGTACTATACCACGATTTACATGAATGATAACTGCGTTGCAGGTGTTTTTATACAATATTGATAACTGCAGTGCATCTGCCTTTTATAGAAAAATAATAACTGAGGCGCTTGTGCTTTTTATAGAAAAATGATAACTGAGGGCTTGTGCTTTTCATACAAGAATGATAACTGCTTGTCTGTGTTTTTATACACAAGATTGATAACTGCAGTGCTTGTGCTTTTCTAACAAGAATAATAACTGCGTTGCATGTGTTTAATACAATAATTTGTATTATGATAACTGCAGTGTTTGTGTTTTTTATGCGATAATAATTACTGCGCTGCATGTGTTTTTATTCAAGAACGGTAACTGCGGTGCTTGTGCCTTTATACAAAAGTAATAACTGCAGTGCTTGTGCAGACAGTGTGTGTTATGTTTATATAAGAAAGGCCAAAGGAAACAATTTATTAATTCATGCCCTAGATATATTCTTTGCATGTCATATAAAGATTTAAAGAAGGCATGTACGTGCAGTTGTTTGCCCAGCGGCGTGAAGTAAGAGGCCAGTCCGCCTAGCGACGTGAAGTTAGTGGCCTAGCGGTTATCCATTTCAAAGCAATTGTGCATGCGTGTTCTTGAAAAAATACAATGATATTTTTTTTCATAAATCAACAATCTGAAGCAATCAACAATTTTCTAAAATGTCGATCAAGCAGTTCAGGTGTTAAGCGGCCTAGCAGCGTGAAGTTTTCGGCCTAAGGGCCTTAAATTGTTTTCTTTTTCAAATCGTTCTATTTTATGCGTTTTCTTCAAAAACGATTATAATTAGTGGTTATTATGCAAAAAAATAATCGTCCTTAAGCGATTATCAACAATTTTCAAAAAAGTCGATAAATCAGACCAGGGGCCTGCCGGCCAAACGGCGTGAAGTAAGCGGCCTGACGGCCTGACGGTCTAGCGGTCTAAGATTTTTTACTATCTTAAATCTTTATTATATGCATTTTCTTCGAAATCAATGCTAAATAGATAGTGTGTATTAAAAAATCAACACCCTTTAGCGAATACAGTAAAACTGCGGTCGTTCGAACAAGCGGTCGTTCGAGAACGATATATGTAATTTTTACCCAAAACTTTTTTCCAGCAGGATTTTAGAGGAAGTATTTGACGTCAACCTTCATCTTAAATAACTTCGCGTCATGACGACATAAACAAGGTCACACGCTCTTTTGAGTGAAAGTACAACAAACATTTTCTACATCAATTATCTGACGAATTGATTATTTAAGGTATGCGCAAAATAATAATAATCACTATTTTCCTTCTTCGGATTGAAAAATCCCACCCGCCGGCAAGCGTTTAAGCCGGTAACAAGGCAATTGTCCGGACCAGAACCACGTATAATTAGTCATACGGGGATTTGGTAGCAGAACTTTGCAAAATTCAGTCCATTTATAAGCATTCTTAGCGCTAAAATTCAGTCGAATTATGACAATACTAATAAGTAAATACATCTCGTTGAATAACCTATCTTGTGCTTTCCTGATTTTTTGATCTTAGCATTTGCTATTTCGCCTGAATCAAATGTATGATAGGCCGTATAGGAATATGTTCCGTGTACATACAGTGTCTTGAACTGTTAAACTTGGTTATTGAAGCTAGCGTAAAAAAACGTTGTTTTTTTGTTATATAGTCAGTGTTTATGTTTACATATCTGTTATCAGGTTTCTTAATCAAATGCGGACCAGTAGAACTATCCGATTGTCTTCTTGAAGTTTCAAATTAGGGACAAGTTATTACACTTTATGTTAAGGTAAGGCGAAGTTTGCACAAAAAACGATATATTTCACACTGTATGTAGGCTGCAGGTTGCATGAAGGAAAATATATAGCACTTATGCTAAGATGATTGTTGCTTAAAGAAACTATATCACTCATTTTTAAGGTAACTTGCAGGTTGCATTAAGAAAAATAGATCACACTTAATGTTAGCGTAAGGTTAAGGTTGCATTAATGACAACATATCACAGAGTATGATCCACATGTGAAAATAGAATATCATTCCTGTCTGTAAACAAATCAAAAACGACACTAAGAAAGATCTTTACTAGTATGCTGAAGAGAAAAGTTAACTAGTAGACAACGAACCTTTGATTAATCCTAATGGTGCGTTTGATCAAGAACAAGGTATAACGGGTTCCTCTAGCTTTGAAGAAAATGCTTCCGAACGATTACTTCGTCCGAGGCGTTTATTGTTTTACGCAGGTTAAATTTATAGAAAGCTACAACAGATATGTACAACAGTTAAATTTCAAATCAATTGTCTGATATGTATCTTCTCCAAGCCGTTGCTAGCGCATGTTTTGAGTAACTTATCGACAAAGTATTCTTAGTTAAAGCAGGGAAATGAACGTTCTTCAAAACAGTGAGGAAATAATGAGCTTTTTTATTTGAAATAAATTGTGTGATCTTCCTCTTAATAGATACCTTTTAATGGAATTTATTTTCAAGATAATCATGAGAAGCTATAAGGTTTATAATGTCAAGTGGTTTGGACAAAAAAAAACATGTTACTTGAACCTTTTAAGCTTAAGATAGTCCGAAAAATCATTGTACGAAAAGGCTCAAGGGCATACAGCTAACGACGCCTAAACATCAAATACTAACTAAAGTGTATAATTACGAGTTGTTTATTTGTAGCTACCATTTTTGTATAGATGCAGATATGTTTGGAAATTGTTATAAATTCATTACACATGCAAAATTAGATATGGCTGCAGATACAATTATAGCTGTAGCTGTGTTTGGTGCAAATTTTTATTTTCTTTATTGCTTCCAAATACCGGATCTGCAAAATGCATGTGTATAACGGCAATAAGCGAAATGTTCCATTATTTTAGAAGGATCGAACCTGTTTGTTTCTTTGATATTATAATGTATGACTTATACTTGATACAAAAACAAACACAAATACAATTTTAAATATATTTAAAAGTTCTCTTTTTAAGCATTTAGAGTCATATAAGTATCTCAATACTAGTTTAAATAATTTTGTGAAGCATAGCAGAGGAAAATTATGAAAAGTTTAAACTACATTTTTTACACCTTGCACAGGCATTTCCCGTAACTTTAGCAGTAAAGGAAAGTTCCGTCTGGCACCCTCAGTGACATCGCGCCTTTTGATTGATGTTAATCAAAGCGTAAATATAAATGTAATGAAACACAACTATTCATTTAAAATGAAAAAAAAATCGTTTTAAACGAGATTTGAAAGGATGTCAACATTGATCTAAAATTGCTACGCTTCATGACATCGCACACACTTTATCCTGAAATTTGACGTTTTTTACATCATTGTTTTCACAATTGGATAATTAAATGTATGCAAGAAAACACAATTAATCATATGTTAACCCTTGTGCATGCTGCATGGCTTGTAACACGGGAAGCTTCGTTACCGCCTTACACACGTGCCTTCGGGTCAGATTTTGGTATCCATGCCGGAAACGAATGTTAGATATGATTAATACGGCTTTATAATAAGCACATGCATAGTATGTTATGTATTTGATACAGATAGACACAACATCTTTTACACAAAGTATTTAGTTAGCCTTAATTAAAAGACCACTAAAGGAGGATTGTGTGTCGCACTCCAACTTCCATGGACTTTGAAAATAAGATCATCATCAGCATCATCATCATCATCATCATCATCATCCTCATTCCTCTAATCTGATCTTTGCTAGTGTACAAAAGGATTGGATTGCAAATGAAATTCATATTCAGACTGTACATGGTTTTCAGTATTGTATGTACAAAAGCTGACCGTCACAAGTTCGTTATATTAAATTACCTAATAACGATATTTTCACGTTCATGTATTGTTTTTTTGTTTGTTAAATAACGTTGTATGAGTTTCTGTATGGCATTGATGTATGTGCCTTTTAAACCTATTTTGATGCATTTAAGGCTACTGAGTATATCCAGGTATTTTTTATTGCTTAAAAGAGTATTTATCTAAATCGTTTCCTCCTTAATAACGTTCCAGTCAAAATGCCATCCCCAGTTTGAGTGTTGTGGTTGTTTTTCAGTTTCGAAACGATAATAAATATTCAACGGGAGAGAGCATTCTTGTCTGTCAACTTATCAAAACAAACCTAAGAAAGATCGCGAAGACTGTATAATATATATAGGCAAGGCAGTCATGAACGATTGTGTATATAATTCCAAATGTGAACCAGACTCAGAAGAGGATTCATGTGATTCCAATAACGCAACTTTAAAGATAAAAGTATATTAGTGCATATCCAAGTTATAGATAGTTCCAACGAACTCTTAAGACAGTAAAACGCACTTTTTCACGTTTAAGAGGATTTGGCATTGAAAAGATTAGGTTGATGTGAAATGTTAACAGAATACTTGTAACAATGAAAAGATATCAACAAAAGTTAAGAAAAGTTTTCTATCGTTTATACAGAATATACAGTAGTAACGATATTGAAATTGACTGACATCAGACTTGTATTTACAGTAATAACGCTATTGAAATTGATTGACATCAGGCTTGTATTTACAGTAATAACGCTATTGAAATTGATTGACATCAGGCTTGTATTTACAGTAGTAACGCTATTGAAATTAACTGACATCAGACTTGTATTTACAGTAATAACGCTATTGAAATTGACTGACATCAGGCTTGTATTTACAGTAATAACGCTATTGAAATTGGCTGACATCAGGCTTGTATTTACAGTAATAACGCTATTGAAATTGACTGACTCAGGCTTGCATTTACAGTAGTAACGCTATTGAAATTGACTGACTCAGGCTTGTATTTACAGTAATAACGCTATTGAAATTGACTGACTTCAGGCTTGTATTTACAGTAGTAACGCTATTGAAATTGACTGACTTCAGGCTTGTATTTACAGTAATAACGATATTGAAATTGACTGGCATCAGGCTTGTATTTACAGTAGTAACGATATTGAAATTGACTGACTTCAGGCTTGTATTTACAGTAGTAACGCTATTGAAATTGATTGACTTCCGACTTGTATTTACAGTAATAACGCTATTGAAATTAACTGACATCAGGCTTGTATTTACAGTAGTAACGCTATTGAAATTAACTGACATCAGGCTTGTATTTACAGTAATAACGATATTGAAATTAACTGACATCAGGCTTGTATTTACAGTAGTAACGCTATTGAAATTAACTGACATCAGGCTTGTATTTACAGTAGTAACGATATTGAAATTGACTGACATCAGACTTGTATTTACAGTAGTAACGATATTGAAATTGACTGACATCAGGCTTGTATTTACAGTAATAACGCTATTGAAATTAACTGACATCAGGCTTGTATTTACAGTAGTAACAATATTGAAATTGACTGACTTCAGGCTTGTATTTACAGTAGTAACGATATTGAAATTGACTGACTCAGGCTTGTATTTACAGTAGTAACGATATTGAAATTGACTGACTCAGGCTTGTATTTACAGTAATAACGCTATTGAAATTAACTGACATCAGGCTTGTATTTACAGTAGTAACGATATTGAAATTGACTGACATCAGGCTTGTATTTACATTTATGTGAACTTACTTAATTTGATCACAATTTTAAAATAAAATAATCGTTGACAACATACACTGTGAACGAGTCCCTTTAAAGGTAAAAATCTGTACTTTCTTTGTTATAAAAATAGCTTTGGCATCTTTAGTATACGACAGTTCGTTACGCAGAATCCGTGCACTATTTAAATATTATTTGCATATGATACTTGATTCAGGTTTGGAGACAATGCACACACTTGTGAATATGGTAACCAGTCGCAGTGTACATGTAGCTCGAGCCAGTAAGTAAAGGAACATTTTAAACTTAAAATAAAGTTTAACATTGACTTATTTAAGACATTATGAAAATATGAGTTCTGTGGAAGCATCCATTGCTATGAAGTTAAAACAGATCTTACGACCTTATGTCCCGTTTCTTGAAAAGAGGAAACTGTACATTAAAGGTTAAAATCACACTTAAAGTTCAATTGGCAAAATACCTAGTGCTTTGTGTTCGCGCTGTGGCATACATACGAGAATAAAGATCTTAAAATAACTTTGCACAAATGTTTTCAATTATAAGTATGATGATATGTCGTTTACAAAACCCTGGTCTAAACATCAACGTTCAGTGTCATACATAAATTTCGTTTATCACAATGCCTTGTATTTCGTCTGCTGGGCTGTAATGTCATCCATTGGTGTATTTAAAAGTAATTTGTTCGTTATGACTAGACACTGTGTCGCCTGAATAATCCATTGTGTGTAGGCTAAAAGTCTAGATCATACTTAAGGACTATTCGTCCAAATTCCGTATTTTGGCGTGTCCGAGCTTTCACTTGGTCATGCATTGTATTAATATTTCTTAGCAAATATGTTCGCGATGACTACACTCATTTCCGCAGGTTATAGGCCGTCGCCTTACAAGGGACTTGGCTCAATTTAATCAAGGTTGTTACTTGGCAATACATTAATATAATTTAAAATAACTTGGAGCATAAGTGCAAACACATTTTATATTGATCACGAGTGAAATAAAACTCGGTCTACCAACAAGATTTCGGACCATATCAAGTTCACTGTAGCGGCAAGAATGGCAGCCAAAATTAAAGAAAATGCTTTTACTTATTGAATAGTTTACTAATTTTTATTTCATATTTGATACAGAAGAAGCAACCAGGGATTTAGGACAGATATCACTTCGAACATGTTTAAAAAAGAGTCTGTAATACAAATATTGCGTCAAAGGTGTCCGTTATAAATAAGTATATTATTGTACGGCATCTATCCCATTCATGGTTATACTATTATATGTTTACAGAATAACAATAAAACAGCATCAACTGCTTAAAGAGTACTTCCGGTCCTATTAGCATTGTTGCCAATTCATTTTCCTTATATATCAAAATTCACTAATAAATGTGTTTTATCTTTGTCTTAAGTTATCTTAAATTATATTGTTGGTTTAGATGTTTATCTAAAATAAATGAAAATTTGACCACCGTCCCGAAAAAATCGATCTATCGGATAATTAAAATACATAGTAAATATTTAAAAGGTGTACATTGTTCATTTACGTAATTCAGGGCGAGGTACGGGCGATTTCTATTGAAGTTGCAGGGTTTGCTTTCGGTCTTTTATTAGCTTCTGTTATTTTCCAAAACGCCGAACGTATAACCTTTCTACAATAAAATTCCCGTGGAATCTTTAAAAATATTCTATAAAATATTTCATTTGATTTCTGACACAGATCTTGAAAAAGTGACAAAATCGTATTACTCACTTTTGTAGCTTGAGAGTATTTTAATCGATAAGTATTTTTTAAGATTTTAAAATCTAAGTTTTCTTCCGTTCTTTTCAATACAACACACACACAAAGGCTGTAACAACAATAATAAGAACCGCCAGAAAGACGCATCTGATTGTGGGCAATATGGTCTTCGTTCACTGGTAAAGACAGCTCTTCTTCCATGTCGAAAGGAATCATATCCGGTTTTTGAAAACAGCCAAAGAGATAAATTACCGCTCCACTGTTAACATCAAAGCAGATTTACTCTCAGTTTTACATACCTTTGACCATTATGAGGACTGTATTTTCTGCTGACCCAATTGAGTTTCGCGCATAACACGTAAAGTAATGGCGACCAGTGGAGTGAAACTGCATGTTAAATTCTAGGCTCACTTCAGTCATTTTACCTGAATAAGATAGTCTTAGTTATACATATTGAATATAATGGCCTCTTTCATGTCAGACTAATAATCTGTATTTATAAGAAAAGTGTTTGTTCCTAATGCTTTTAAAGTATATGTTTTGTGCATTTATAACCAAATGAAACACATTAATCAGACATTTGCAAGTACCTATTTTATTCGACGGCGTGTTTGACCATTCGATCTTAGCTGCTGGGTTTGCAACACATTGACATAAAACGCTTAAACTTTCATCTACGTAGGTAGTAACTGAAGAACTGGTAGACAAACTGATGAATGGCTTGACTGAAAGATAACATTTGGTCGACCGTTCAGAAAATAATTAATGAGAAAAATATGACAAACTACATCTTTCTTATCTTTTAAGTGAGAATTATTTTATGACTTTACAATACATTTTAATAAAACATGTACAGCTGAAACAGTTGTCTCTAATTTTAAAAGCAATACTGCAGATCACACGAACTTATTAAATGTCAAGGGCAGTACATACTTTATAGCTAATAAAGATGAAGTTAACAACTTTCTCATCTTTAACAAAGTTTTGAACTTCTTCAGCTTCGTCTCCATTTTCTTCAACAAGTACATACTTAATTCTATTACATCCAATTTATTTTTAACAATAGACGATACAAAAAAGTGTCATCGCGATTCATACTATTATCGAATCGCGTTCCTGGTGCATGATGAAAAAAAATAGATTTTGACTGTAACTGATTGCAAAACGTTATGAGAAGGTCAAGTGACCTATTCACTTACTTAACGACTAAAAGGTGTGTTTGCTTAAAGCTATTTGTTTTGCGCTTTTGTTACTATTGTTTATCAAACAAAATGCACTATACTTAGTTACTTTTCGTTCCTTTTAGTTTGGATTTTTAAACAGAGCATTATTACGTTAATCAATGAAAACATACGTGTTGTAAGACTCAGGGTACTCATACAGTACGATTTTAATGTGCAAATTAAACTGATGGAATATATTATTATTTTATACCTATTTTTGTTCTATACTTCTTCGTGTTTGGAGGACTTTTGAATGCAAAGAGAAGTTGTTTACCAGGTTTTAAGAGTTGATTCCAAACACAATACATTCCACTTTCATGTAGACGCCAACCGTTCCCACTAGGCATTGTTAACAAACCAACTCTGGGATGGAAAATTTGTCAGGGAATTGGGGAATAACGGAAAGGACCTAAGGCTCTGAAATGTTTATCATGATTGCACAACGTACTTACCACCAACTTATATTATAAATACATGTATGCTTGTTTCGTCAGTACACCTATGTGGGAAATATGCCGTATCTTGGTCAAAAATGATATATCTGCTTTTCATTCAGGAAATACTACAGAAGCAGGCTTTTGTTGTAATTTTCTCACAGAAACATCCATTGGGCTAAACTCACGTATAGCTTAGTATGCATTTTATGATGTTTAAACACAGGCTCTGTCAGGAGAGAAACGTTAACATTGACAACGAAAATGTATGATAAACACATAATAACGTATATTTATCCATGGTATTCATGTTTTCATAAACATACTTATACAGTGACAGTTTAGTACGGAATGAAAACTGTTTATTTGTCTTTATAAAATTAAAACGTTCGAGATTTCTAAATAAAGGATAACGTTTAAAATGGTTGAAGTAAGTTTTGTTTCATGACAAAACCACGCAAGCCGAGAGAGGCTAGGCTGAGCCGTTGTATTAAACGTATATTCAAACTCTATAAATACTATAGTGTCCTATGATATGCCCGTGCTGGAATAGACTGTTTGGCAAAATAGGACAACCCAGCAACTACGGTCTACGTGCAAATGCTCCTTACCAATAGCAACTGCAAAAGCCGCAATATACCCGCAATCTCCTAGCAACGCAACGCAACGCAACAATGCAACCCACAATTGCCAACAGCCAATGCAACATCCGCAATATATCTCCGCAATCTCATGGCAACGCAACGCAATGCAACGCAACAACGCCAACCACCGGGACGCCAAGTACTAGGACGTTCCCGGCCTTGAGCAACATACATGCAACAGACTCCTTAAGAACTTGTCATTCCAGCAACGGGATAATAAACGTTATTTATATCTATATTCATCCTAATTAATTGATTTTAGTTTATAATTCCCAATTTCACATGTATAGCCCTCTTGTTTATTCCCATACCGTGAACAAACATGGTTAAATTTACACATGGCCCATGAGCAATACCCTTTATTAAAATCAATGCACGCAAAACTTGTAGACGATCGTGTTTGGCTATGGTTTACAGGGACCGTTCGAGTTCCCTGGGGCGTGTCACGAACAATCATACAACACCACCACAGATCATTATTAATTTTGGACCATGGTGACGGAGTTATGGCCTGGCGTAGCCTGAACTGCTCATCATATGAGCTCCATGCAAAGCCGCCTTGGCGT
Organism: Mya arenaria; assembly: GCF_026914265.1. Classification (NCBI taxonomy): domain Eukaryota; kingdom Metazoa; phylum Mollusca; class Bivalvia; order Myida; family Myidae; genus Mya; species Mya arenaria. Next base: position 28,693,914 of record NC_069126.1, read on the forward strand.
GAAGCACCCTCTTTATTAATGTACATATATTGTAACATTTCGTTTGTTTTATAGGGTTGCAAAGCCAGATAGATGGACATGTAAATCAAAAATGCATCAGTCCACTTTCTGACGGATTGTACCTTTTCCTTGCACTGTCTTGGTTTGGCCTCAAGGGAGCCTTCTAGTGATATTGACAGTGTGGAACGTTTACACATATCGTTCAATTCAATTGCCCCTTTTAACAAGATAGCCAAATTTATGTATTCTCCCCTCAATATTTGTTGCTTCAATTGCGTTAGTACATGTGATGAAAGATCATCGTTCGCTAACCTATACATGTCCATGCTAAAATCAAAATGTGCACCAATTTGAAACTCTCCACCTTGGCCAGACCCCGCCAAGCCACACCCAGTATTTGAAGGACTTTGCCTATTACCCGTAGGAACCACAGTTTCTGTGGTTAAAGGGGGCAAAATATGAGACCTAGTAATGATATCATGGAAGTCAATTACATTACCCTCATTGTTGTTTCCCGGCCCCGCGTCTGGCAAGGGTATCTGTGGCGCCTGTGGGAGTTGTGCTTTTAAATTGACACGAGTCGGTTGCCTTAGCCGCCGTGCACGTGGCTGTTCCTCTTCCCTTACTTCTTCTGCTTCTGCCACCTTCCTTTTCCTCCCTTTAGGGCGTCCTCTACCCGGCATTGTTGTAACAGGCGTATTAAGCCGCGAGTGTCAGCTATTAAAGTACTAAACTTCTTTATTTTCCTATTTATTCAAGAGCTTTTTAATTTCGATCCACTCCGCACGAGATTTCGCTAGCAAAGAAAGATTCCCCGTTAATTGACCGGTTTAATTTCATTCAAAAGTGCACTTTAAACTAGTGCCAAATATCGAGAACCAGTCCGCATTGACTTGACCGACAGAGGCCGAGAGTGTTCCGATTGCTTAGCAACGGAACAACAGACCTTAAATTCAATTTCGCGAAAATAATAAAATTTATTTTTAAGCAAAATAAATTAACATATTATTCATTTAAAGCAAACCCTGCCTGAAACGTGGATAGAAGAAATATTCTCATAGTTGTCAGTTTTAAGCGTCAATTAATTATGTTGAAAGTATCTTTGAGCTTATTAACATATCAAGAGATGAACGCCGCCAGACTATATGTAGTCGTGGCAAGAAAAGACGCGATCTTTGCCTCTTACGTCATATTTACTATAATAACCATTCCTGCTTATTGCTGTTCTCATGATTACTACATTCTGATTTAAGTACAATATGCCCTCGTCAAACACGTCATTTAGAGTTGTTGTTTTTTTTCTTTTATGAACGACGACCTTTCCCCGTCTATTTTAATATGTGATGTTTTTTTTTTATTATGTGTAAACTTCATAACTAATAAAAAGAGTCTTACCTTCGCAATGATGACTTGGTAGACAAAATATAATATAAACAAATTTAAAAATGAAAAATATATAATCCAATTTTTTTTTGCTTTGAAAGTGGCTGTACTATCAAACCATTGAAAGATAAGGAAGGTCTCTTTTTCCTGCTACTTACGACACTTCAAATAAGAGTATGTAGAGTGGATTTAAAGTATGAGTTTGATTCATCGACAAATTAAAAGGAAGTTGTCAGCTTCTTTAAAGCTTCTCAATCCTCTTCTCTTTGATATCATAAGTATTTCAACAAAAATATAGATTTGTTCTTAAGTATGTTGATTTCAACCCATGCAACCCTAACAAACATCCAACTGTTGAAAAAATGTATTTTCAATATTGACAAATTCTTCTGAAATTGCAGTTTTAGTTTATATGTTACAGAATACCAATACCTGCCTACTATCACATACTGGACCTGGTGCCCGACCTCAGACCTATATTGCAACAGCACGCCATGCTGTCCACGAAATAATAAGTTCTAGTTTTAATTTCTAATGATATGAGTTTGTTCTAAAATACTTTAATTTTAACCGATGCAGCCCTAATAAACATCCAACTGTTGACAAATTGCTTTTCCAATGTTGAATAATTCTGCTTAAATTGTTTTTTGCGTATAAATGTTACAAACAATTCCAATATCTGTCTCCTACTGCATAATGGACATGGTGCCCGACCTGATACCTAGATGACACGAGCTAGCTATGCTGTTCGCGATTTAATTGTTTTATGTTTATTTTCTAGTTATTGCTATAATTATTATTAATATAATTATTATAATTATTATTATTACTTTTATTATTATTATTATTATTATTATTATTATTACTATTATTATTATTATTATTATTATTATTATTATTATTACAAAATATTTTGTATTTTAACAAATTGCCTTGATATACTTTAAATCTTTTTCAAAACTACAACAAAACTTATTTCCTGCTTTTAATAGGTTTTTGGTGAGCTACTTTTCTCTTAAAAAAACGTTGATCTTTTCCTGATAAATTTCCCTCGCAAATAACCGGCGTAGTTATAGAACAGACTTACTTTTCAAACTTTAAACATGGACATTTTGAAATACTATTAACCAATTACCACTGTTAATGCTGATTCTTGTAATAATTATATCAGTAGCTTAGATATTCTAAACATAATTGTGCTTTCAATGCAAACAAGATAACTGCAGTTCGTGTGTTTTTAATACAAGGAAGATTACAGGCGTACGTATTTTATACAGAAAAGATGTTTGCAGTGCGTGTGTTTTTGTACAAGAAAGATAATGACAACACGTATGCTTTAGATACAAGGAAGTTTATTGCAGTCCGTACCCTTTGTCTTGTTCATGAATATGTGGTCTAGTGATTTTGGTACCTGACCTCCACCTAAGATGTGTCAAAGTTGAGCTCAAGTACGCCACAAATGATGAGTTTCTCTGACGTTTCCTTCCCCACATGTTTTAAGTATTGGAAGGTAGTTATGTTGTATGGTTTAAACTATTTGTTCATGAGATTCTCGAAAAAAACAAACAACTTATTAACTCTAACCTAAGTGGACTTTATATTTAGAACTTTGTCAACAAAGCCAGACTTAAAGTGATACTCTTATTCAAAAACAATAAAAACACATGTATAAGAAATATAAATTTTATGTGATGAACCTTTCACTACTTACGAAATAATGCATTTATGGAAAATATTAATTACTGATAACAAGATTAATAATATTAATGGTAGCTGAAACGCAAAAATATTAAATGATTGGTGATTGCAATTTTTTTTACTGTGATCTTTTTTCGTCTCTTAAGGTAGTAATACAGTGTTCTCTGCACCTTTTTATAAATGAAACTGGTAATCCTTTTTTAAGAACCATTGTTTTCGACATATAATAATCCTTTTTGGTAAATTTAAACAATGGATTTAATTGTGGTGAATCTTATTTAGGAGTGAGAGTCCATCTTTAAAAAATGTTTAAATTTTCAATAAAAAATGTGAAAAATCTCATCTTTTAAGGATATGCATAAGCTATGGATGGCTTACGAGTTTTGGAAGCTGATGTCAATAAAAAAGCATTATAAGTTAAACAGGTAAAGCTGAGCAAAATAATATGTATCCTTCTTAAAAAAATGAATTACAGATATTCGTTATACGTACATTTGTTGTATAATAATTTTTTAACAAAACAATACAAATGTAACTATAATATATTAAATGATAATACCATTCAAAATAAAAAAAAAACATTAATATTGAACACAATACACGTTGATGATAATGAAGACATACAGTGATCTACATTAAATTGTGTTAACTCACTATTGGGGCTAGCCACTGTTTATATATAACGCCTAACATGATAATAGTCAATAACGGCTGACTGTTGATTTACTGAAAGAAATATATTGAACAACTTAGAGACAAACTGCCTTATTGGACAAAATATAATATTGACCGCTTACAGTACTGAACAAAAGCTAAAAAGAAACTAATAGTTTTCAACTGTAGATTTTATTAATGTGTTGTTAAAAATTCTTTATATAATCAGTTTAACACGATCAAAATTGAGGTTAATGGTACCGGTCTACTCTGCTCCTGTCATCTGCCTATATAAATCCTTATCGTTACTGAACATATGATAGAAATAACAACATAATACATATTAGATTGTGTAGAAGCATGTTTGTTAGAAAGTCATGACTGCAAAATATATATTAAAAAACAAATTGAAATGGTTTAATCTCCTTTTTTGAAACGACATTTTAGCGTCGTTCTTGAATATTTCATTCAAGTCATACAAATTACAACTTGGTTTTTGTTGTTGACATTGCTTTTAACATTTTAACGTAACTAAAATATCATTTGGTGGTGAACGCTGTATGCTTCCTTAATCTGCAGTGTATCCACCGTTATCCTCTGATGTGACGTAACTTTTTATCAACGTAACACGATCTTATTGAACGTCTCTAGACAAACGCTATTTTAAACTTTAAAAAATATATATATATAATAATCTTTCTGCTTCGAAAATGAAAGTTATATCAGTCAGGATATACAAAACGTTATCATACACCCTCACAGCCATAATGACATTTTATCATTAACTAGAGAGCTCTTTTGTCCTGCAACTTCCGACACTAAACACGAAGAGTGCAACCGTTGTATGACTTCAATGTCTACTCCATACCGCTACATACAAGTAGACTGTGTTATATGAGCCGCAAAAATACAATGATAAAAAAGAAACTATTTCAAAAACAAACGGTTAAAATGTTTATAAAATGTAATGCGGTCAAAAAGGTTTTTCGTTAAACAGAGTATTTTTCAGGGTCATTTTCTTAAATATGTCGCGTAACGTAGGGAATCGAGAGACCTAAATTTCGAGACCAGTCCCGACCTCCTAGCATTTTGGTTCCGGAGATATATTCGACATTAGCCTCCCTTTACAAGCTATGTCGGAGCGCGTTGAAAAGTACGAAAAGTCGCGAATTTGGGGATGCTTTGACGCGTTAGAAACCAGTGACCAAATAATGCATCCCGACGAGAGCATATTGTAGGATTTGATTAGATAAGTTATATAAATGATTAGGTATATTTCAAATTAATTCAGTTCAAAGGAATAAATAATTACTTTAACGTTGTAATATTTCAGGTTAATGCAAATAAAAGAAAATACATTCAAACACCGGCACAGTTTTATTTAGTTGAATCAATCAAATAAAGAACATCGCAATTAAATTTTGAATTTTAACTCACAAGAAACAGCGTGAAGTAATTACACCAGATGATGGACACAAAATGCGGGGATAGTCAATTTTGCATTGTATATGATACATCTGTTTTTCAAGATTTTTTATTGATCTACTTATGGAGCTAACCCCACAAATAATCCTGTTCTCTGACGGCTTTAATGTTTAATGTTCAAATTCGATATCTGGTAACCCTATACAGGGATGATATCATACCAAAGTTATAAATTTGCTGTTTACTACTATGTAAAATAAATGACTGAAAGTACTTTTTTGAACACAAAAACACTTCCAAATGATACCGCGTTTCACTATGGGGTCACAAGGTATCCAAATTTCACATATTTTTGTGTCAAAATTAGCAATTTATACTTGATCCTTTTTTCTTGACGCCTTTTCCTCTTTATTTGACTTTCAGAGGAATTTGTTTCCAATCAGACACTATTAAAGGGATGCGCTCCTCACTCTGAGCTTTTACTGTCCGCCTCTTCAAAATATCCCAAATACGTTTTTACAGTATGCGTATGCTCCTTTCCTCAGTGTCCACTGATGCTGTGTCGATGCTTGTCTTGCTAATTAATTTGAATATTTGTGGAATTGCGCAAATTTAAAAAAAAACAGTTCCAACATGCATATATGAATTTCCTTCAAAACTGTCCATCTTAATAAGCAGATTGATACAAACCAAGAGAATCTCAAGGACAATAACTGTTTAATGGATTGTTAGATATAAAAGCTTTCGCCTTGGGCAAATGGTTTCTACGACAAATTCATAAAAAGATTCCCGATATGCTTTTCTACCTTTGTACTTACAAATTGTCCGGTTAGCGCAGTGGTTAGCGCACTCGCTTCTCACCTAGGCGACCCGGGTTCGATTCCCGGCTTGGGCGCATGTGAGTTTGGTTTGTGGTCACCAAGCCGGACAAGTGGGTTTTCTCCGGGTTTTCCGGTTTCCCCCACAACACAAGACCACACTCTCGCGTAAAATCGTGCCAACGAGAGTGATTAATATAATGTTGTAATAACTTGTTTGACAATCGTTGTAAAATAAATATGTTTAAACTAAATATCGTGAACTTGGTATTCTAAAGATTCAAAACTGGTAAACACTAGTTCAGCAATAAGCAAAAAGCAGGCTAGAGCAACATAAGGACCACCGATATACGGCAAGAAGTTGTTTATGCTCTTTGAATGACCTGGTATCATGAAGCTAAACCCAAGACGTACCCCATTTCCGGAGGAGTCAATGACAAAATCATATGAAAAATGTAATCCAGTAAAGTTGAAGTCCAATTATAACACTTAAAAATGGAGAGAAAAACAATAGTGCAACTTGCCCAAAATAATAACTCACACATTTACTTTGATCACCCTCGTTTTCGTCTATCATTTGAATAAACAAAGAGTTGATCAGAGTAACATGATTTGCATCTTCAATGTGAATGTTTCTCTACACTATATCCCTTTCTCGAACAAAAGTATTAGTGTAGAAGTATTTGCAACACGTAAGGTTATATGTACATTCGCGTCTTGTAACAGAAGAAGCAGGGTTCATATGTTTCTCTAACGATTGTCATCATTCCATCTACCAGACTCTTAAATGCATTCGCAATTTTCGTATCATCGTCTTTGTTGCCAACAGTTATGTTAAGGCAGTTACCGGATTTCTTTTGTAGAGGTATATTAAAGGGCTTTCTTATCACCTATGCGACCAGCAATGTCATTGACCAAATTCCAATTTCAACAGCCATTTGAGGAACTCCAAAGCACCTTTCTGTCCCTAAAATGTTTATATCCAAATGTTATCCTGGGATTCTTCAATACAAACCAGTTCCATGGGCTAGTGTTAGATTTAAGAAAACAAAGTTTCTTTTTGAGTTGGTAACTGCATGCCGAAACCTTATCGTGAATTTTTATAAAAGCAGCTTTCGTGTTTTTAGCATCAGTATTACGAACATAATGTTCTGACGTATTAAAAACTGAGCGATTATTAGCATCACCTAGACTTCAGATGTTGATTTGTATGTCAGTAATGCTTAAATTCAAAGGAAGTGAAAATTGCTTGTCCTCTTGTTATTTTACTGGCGACAAATGTTTTAACAAATAGCCATTTCCTTTGGACCCGGATTAAAGGCACAATTTGTACCGTTGTATTTAAATATCCATTAACAAATACATGATTGACTTGTAACTATAGATAAAACTACTGGTCTTGTGGTTATGTATATCGTTCCAAAAGAAAAATACGAAAAGGGTTGTGTAATATTATATAGTTTTGTGCCAATCATAGGTGCATTAAATGAATTCAGTTACTAAAGATAAAGTTTAAATTTGACAACGATAGTGAGTCTCTTTTGTAAATAGAATATGAGCTATATCTCCATGAACTGGACATTTTATTACATATGCTGTATTACAGTTTTCATATTTAGGTAATAAATCATTCAAGAAATTTTTACTTTAGTATTATTTGTAATTTATAATTATTGTCCGGCTAATCTAGTGATGGCAGATAATCATGTATAGAACGCCCTAAATAGAACTTCAATTGTAAATACGAACAATTGTAAACTGGACGTTTGTACGTGTGTTATAATGCCCATAAAGTGCTTGGCTAGGGGTTGTAACGAGTTCGGGCAAGATTAGTGTTTACATTTCATTAATTTCCGTGTAATGATATACACCTATGCAAAACATTGTTATTACGTGCCGGTTTGTTAGAGAACAAAGAGCAAAATTTCACGTTTAATCTATGTGGAGGATGGCAAATTTGTACCAAACATTTTGATAGGGAAATTACATCAACTACATGGCTTATTTCTACACTTTATATTCCAGGAAAGTTATTGCGGCCGCTAGTAAATAATCTTGATTTGTAGGTGAAATTTGGGCGATCCCGACAAACATAGTTTGTTTTTCGTCACCATATATTTGGTCGTACCCTTTGTTACCACGCATTCGCGCTGTGTACACTTATTCATCGAAATTTAATGCGGACGTGTGTACTGTTACGTCGTAAATAAAAATATCTACATAATTTCCTTGATGGTAATGATATTTTGATATATTACATGTTTGTTTACTACCAGGAATTTTCCAAGCCTTTGAATGATGAACAGTCATGCTTTTATTCGCCATGTGACATGAAATAACGAAAGTATCCGATGTTCAGCCGGACCACTGTGAAATGGGCTATTAGCTTATCAATTTAGATCTAAAAATAATAAGACTAAGAAATGTTCGCCTTTTGTAAGCACTTTTTTTCCATATCAAGATACAAACATACACGCTAAATAAAGAAAATCGACAGCATAGTTAATTTGTTCATGAAACAAAACCGATTGAAATACAAAATATACATGATAATAATTTCAACTGTTAAACAAACTAGCATTGAACGATAATCTTGTTAAATGGCACAAATTATACAAACTCAAAACAATAAAGGGCCACTATCAGGGAAAGTCTTAAGTTACAAGTATCAATACAAAGACCACTAATTCGAATGATTGTACCTGGCTATGTTGTTCATCATCAATAGTACATTGTTGTGCGAATCTCAATACTTGTGATAGTGGTTTATGTACTAGACGACGTTTAATAGTCAACAAAGGGTCATACAACCTCATCAAAGAGCTATTGACCCTTAAAAATGCTTTCAAAATGGACAGCAATTTCTACGTTGAACTTTATTCTATTTATCTTCAATAAATATAGAGAAGCATTTACGAAGTACAAACATTTAAAATACAAACAGGTTGACTAAATAATTTGAACATGCACATATTTACTATGTACACAGACTACACATATATAGCACATATAATTACACGGAATGATAAATAATCTCATTTGTACTTGTGAAACCGTGACACGTGGTGACCCCATATTGTTTTATATTGAGACACTAATCATTATATCGTACCAAAATGACTTTTTTCGGATTCCGATGACAAAAAATGAAAGTTTTCCAATAATTTTATCAGTGTAAACAGTTTGCTGATGTGACATTTTCATTACAAGGCTAGTTGGTGACCCGATATGTTTAATACCAGTCGCAGAAAACCACATGCCATTGGATTCTTTCCTCTGTATATTCCATATCAGATCGCATATCCACCCTAACTTAAAGTAATAATTCCTTTTTTAAGTAAATTGGTCCTCGGATGTATCAATATGTTTTAAATAATTGTGCTTTCATTAAGTTACATAATTTATCAATGTAACTGAGGAAAACTTGAAAGAGTGAATGTATCGTTAAAGCAGAGACTAATGAATCCTGGAAATAATTGTAAAAACTGGGTACACGGTTCCTTGTTACGAAACCAATTGAAATGTTATATCCCTAATATATGTTTACTAACTAACACATAGTTCATTTATGATCTTGACGTTGTTTGAATAAATATGATTACATGTAAATAAACATTTTCAATGGAGTATTTACACTTTTCACTAGTCCGTACATACGGTCGTGAGTAAAGTTTGCATAATACATGTAGAGCATTACAGCATGTGTTTTTGTAAATTTCTGTATACTTTTCCAACTGCAACAGAAAACAGGATTTATGTTTAGCGTGAATTTTCGTGACACCTAAGCACACTGGGCCGTCACATCAATCCAAGTCCAGTTTCGCGCCCCTATCAGTCAGCTCTCAGTCGACAGAAAGGTTCTTAGTCATTTGGGAGTGCTATTTGTACTGTTTGCTTCTGTCGAGTAGAAGAGTATGTAGGTAGATAAAACATTCAGCGTGGATTTGAACTTCTACTTCGGCCTGTAATAAAATTATTTACGTTTCTTGCAGTGAGAAAAATGACGATGTTAAGAAAGCAACTATTGCAACAGCATTCACTGAATCAGATCGGATTCAAATTGATAAGCTTTAATAACAAAGTTTGAATATTTTTTACAATACATATAATTTGTGAAGGTATCCTGTGTACAGATAAACGTGTCAATCGTTTGCGCAATTGGCGTTCATGGAAATCTCGATGCCTAATGCCGCAAAGTAATGATTGGAAAGGGTATTGCTTAATGATAACAATTTTCAAAATAAAATGATCAAAAGTGCATTACAGATAAGGTTGTGCACTTAAATGTATAATTCTTATTTACTTCAACTGAAATCGGACGTGGAATACCTAATTTGTGATATTTTAATGTCTAACATGCCTGTGTGTAATATCAATGTTTTGAGCCATTGGCGTTAATGTTAATTTCCGATGCCTCTAACCCCAATGCTTTGAAAGGGTATTGTCCGCTGATTACTAGAATCAAAACTTCATGACCTAAAGCGCCTTACAGATACGATTATTGTACTTTGCATATTTTTTTAAATCAACTGAAATCAGACTTTTTATACTAAACTTGGGATAGTTAAAGATATAACATGACTGTGTTTTTTTTCGGTGCAATTGTTACATATACTTATCTACATGCCAGAGCCTTTGGAATAATTCTTACATGTCATTAGGCCATCAGGCATCCGAAAATCTCATTAATGTACTTCATCTATTTATTTTAGATATACAATATGTGTACGTGCATTCTTCGTACGCACGGTAGTGGACACTAACGGATCAAAATAAATCTACAGCAGTCCATTGACAAGAGCTTGTTCGCTATACCATCTGGTTACCCGGATATCTAGAGTTCTAAGCCAAATAATTCAAGTTATCCCAAAGCGCTCGCACTAAAAGACCAATCAACTAGTGTGACCCCATCTTTATCGCGTGTTGGCAAAACTTGAACTATATATATAGTAAAAACTGCCCGAGTAAGCGTTGACCAAATTTAAAAAGTAAAACCATAATGTTTGTACAATTATAATGAAAAAAAACTTTTTTTCAAATTTGCATCAAAATAATCATTAAACGGTTGTTATGGAAACAAAAAGAGACACCCTATTGTATTGATAAGGTGAACATTAGACATAATTGTAAAGAAAATATTTCAATGGATTCAGAAGAAATGGAGACAACATGGACATAATTGCCCGAATTTTGACCTTGAACACTGACCTTATTATTAAGCCAGCATGTTTGGAATAAGGGTTTTGCACGTTGCGATAAGATGCACATTTAATCACAGTTTCATCAAATTCTTTCATTTGGTTTAGGAGATGATCTGTATGACTCAAACCTTTCGGACATAAAGCCTATATCTCGAACCATGGCTCTTAAACTATGACCTTGACGTCTAATCAGCTCGTCCAGAACATGGGGAGGAGACAAAATTTGAGGACTCCATACCAACTTCGAAAGGAAGATATACGATAGTGTTGTGCCATTGTGTATGACGAAAGATATAACCCGTGTAAGTCGTAAATGCTCGTTGATTATAATTATGTTTCTATTCGTAAACTATATGATCTACCCGATATATGATATTGTTGGCTTATTTACCTGCATGCACCATGGAACTGGTCGTGATTGAATCACTCCAAACTTTCATAAGTTTGTGTTTGTTGGCCATCAGGAGACTGTGAGCCATCACTGGTGACGTGCACAGGACCTAGTTGTATCAATTAAAAATGAAGAATAAACACTGAATTGTCAACACATTATGTAATTTTGTTTAAATAAGTCTTGTTATACATAATATTGTTTAGTGACCATATATATAGACTTGACAATCTACAAGTAATTTACTCTTTTAAATAGTAGTTCGTTTATTTAAAATAATATTGGCAGTATTGCGTTTTAAAGACTGTAAGGCATTTAATAAACAACGCTAGTTATATATTTCGGCATGTCAAAAGTAAAACGGTTATTAAAATCAACAATAAAGAATGTCGCATGATTGCGACGTCATTTATTAAATAAAGTATGTTACATAAAAGAAAGACAGTACGACGTAAAAACAGTCTGCGTATACATTACGACGGGAGATAAAAAAAATGCGTGGACTGTTACTATAACTTGAGTATGCACTGCTTTATTTAAAACAAATTTATCATGCTTTATATTTGGTCTTTTGTCTACAAACTACGAACCAGCGTTGAAACATTCTTAATTTGAACTAATTCTTTTATTGCCAATTGCAACAGGATATTAGACCTTGAAATCAGTTTAAAAGATTCCGCAAATAATATAGTTATCACTTGACAAGTGTTTTACTGTGAAACAAATAAAATCTGAGCTTTTTAATTCAACAAATGATTTAAAACTGTGCTTTAGGTGTTTATCTGGCGTTACTTTATGTAAAGTTCAATAATCCTGAATATTATCTCTCCAAAACATTAAAATCTGACAACTTGAAGTTCTTGATATCCCGACTTGGCTGTTTTTGAACTAATATTATTCTGTAATAAGCAACTATATTGGATTTAAATGATTGTGTACATGATATGTTTAACTGTTCCAGTTTGAATTTTGTTTTGTGTTTTAAAGTTGCATGAAAAGTTCACGTATTTTTGGATCATCCTTCGTAATATGCGTGGTAAACAACTGTAAATATATAAGATAAGATGGTTATTAAGAAATAAAAGAGAGGTTGCGAAACACGTTCGTGTACTTGTGAAAGTTGCAGTTGAGTTTAGAAAGTTTTCGAAATTCACATTAATTACTTATCTTTGATACCGTAAATGCCATTCTGACCTTGTACAACGTTCTTACATATGGATGACGAAGTGCACAAAAACACCACAAGTACACTTACAAGTGGTATTTCGCATCCTTTCTAATATACTCGACATGCATTTACCTAAAGGCTGCATATATCTGCAAAAAACACATTAAAGTATTGATGTTAAAGAAAATAATTATTTTAATGTTATTTATCAATCAATTTATCATGGTAATATTGCAATCTGACGATAAAGGCCCAAAATGTTTTCCAACAATTTCTAGAATCCATGTTTGGAATTCAAACGTCGAAATGAATAACAATATAATCTTCGTCACATGATGATGATGTTCGGATCGATATTGCTTGAAATTTTGAAAGTATAAAACAAATAATGCTCTTACAAATTTTGTTCCTGAAAATGTAAATCGGCATACTCCTCGCTCCTCTGTGTATTCTGTCGTATTTTTGATACTACCACGAACCCGACAATTACAACAACGACAATCAGAACCGCCAAACCACCGCAAATAATTCCAATCAATGTGGAGGAGGAGAGGTCGTTACAAGAACAAGTAGGAGCGCCTGATGTCGATAGTGGCTGATCTATAAACAAATCAAAGTTCGGTTAATTCATACGCCTATATCAATACCTATACACATATACATATATACACATGAAAAGTTGAGCATTCTTGAACAAAATTGCGCCTCAAGCGGTTATATTTGTCGGAAACGAATACAGTCTCTAACTGCATTCGCTTGTACCCACAATAAAACAATCATTATTTGCTATGATTAATCAGATCATTCTCTTACATTTCTCTTTTGATGACAATATTAGCCATTCAATCTCATTTTTACATCATACCGACTCATTCTTTCTACTCGGAAATTTAAACGACTTAATTTCATTAAAGCCACTTTTATAGTCGCTTGAATGAAATATTTGATATCTTAGCCAAAATCATACGGGAATTGAAACAGATCTAAATTATAATAACTAACTAGTGTTCACGCGGATTTTATACGACTTACATTTACAGTTTAACAATACTGAACAGTAACTAAAAAGTAATTTTTAACAGTATTGTAATTATAAAAATATTGTTTAATTACGTATAATCATTTGGTTTAAACAATATTTATTTCGATATAATTTTTACAATAAATTCAGTTCAACAAATTTGAGCATAATCAAAATTAACAAAGCCTCAATTTGTTATGCATTGAAGGAGAACATGTAAATTAGATGGTGCATCTATTTGATGAGCTACGATTAATTAGAAACAAACATGTGAGTTGTAGTTAGGAAATTGTGTATCGTCATAAAACAGTTGTAAATGTAAAGTCATTCCAACAACAAATATATGATCACACTTTCTAAATACATTTGGTTTTAAATCCATTGATGTTTAAGCCATATCTCGACGTAATAATCTGATATTCAGGGAATTTATTGAGAAACAATGGAGAACACAGCTCAAAAACGTGGGCAGAGACATCCACAGAAGCGACCCAAAACTGGCCGACCATTGCTAATTTCCGCGACTTTGGAAACGTCGATCTGGCGACTAGAAACCCCGTTTTTACTGATGTTTATTTCCCGCTTTAGATTCAGGAATCTCGGGAGCGTCTCGGGAGCCACGGTAAAAAGAACTGAAAGTCGGCATCCCGGTCGTGGGTGCAAATTGTGTACACGGCCAAGCTGATCCAGTGTGGTACACCGTTGAACGAGGACCTGGTAGGGCCATAGACTTAGAGGCAAATATACACTTAAAATTAGAACACTTTACAACTGTTAAACCCCAGTATATTTGTTATAAACAGGAACTTACTAACCACACTCATGTTTACATTTTAAACTCACCCTCTATTAATAACATTCCTAGTGATGTCCAATTTACGACAGCGTGTTCTTGCTTTCACCACATCCTCGCAAAACCGAAAGTCCCATTAAGAAACTGACAGTTGTCTTGTTTGTCCACACAGTAGTCTGAGTATAAGTTGTTTCATAATAACTAATTGACGTATTGTGTTTAAATATATAAAGGGTGAGCTCTTTTGATAGTGGACTGTCCGTCGTCCGTCGTCAACATTGTCCTTCAAACGGTCTTTTTTTCCTAAACCAATAGGCTAATTGCAACCTAATTTCACAAGACTCTCGTTTCCATGGCAACCAAAATGAAAAAGAAAAGAAAATCTTTTCCACATAACTGAAGGCTAGATTTCAAAATAATTTTACAGAAATGTTCCTTAGGTGACAAAATTCCTTCAAGCAATGTTGATTCGTTTTAACCTTTTCCGACTGGGGAGGGGCTAGTTTTCACAATATGACTTTATGGACACTTTAAAAATTATATCCACACAAATGTTCCTGAGGTGGCGTTTTATCAGATTCCTTCAAGCCATGTTGGTTAATAAAAACACACTGTCTCCTGGGGGCAAGGCTTGTTTAACATTGACTGTTATAAGAAAAACTTCTCCGAAACCGTAAGTCTAAATATTTCTGATAACCAAACAAATAATGTTATTTTGAAAAATGTGAAAAAGATTCAAATTGTTCGTCACTGTGTACAAAAATGGAATCACGCTCGCCTTATTTGAACAACAGGCATCGGTGGTTATACGACATTATGCCATATAGTTCAATTAACGTTTCATTGAGTGTTTGCACCAACATATACAGTATACTCTGAATAAATTGTGTCTAAAGGTTTTACATTACAATTTGTTCAGAAGAGTTCCATATATCAATATCACGTAAATATAAAATTACGACTGTTTATAATACGCACGGATAAATGGATCAAATAAAAAAACTAGTATGCTATGCTACAAAGAATGTAAGAAAAACACAGTTATCCTCTTATATTTTGGATACATCTCGCATACATGTATTCAAAAAGATAGCTTGCTTTGTTCAGTTCAAGTCACATGCCTTAATAGAGCCTTGCTAATAAAACAAATCTTGAAGAACTTGAAACTTAAACAATATTCCACACGAACTCGAATACGAGCAGGAAGAAGGCGTTTCGGCAATTTTTGCGATAACTTGAAACTTGAAACAAAAGTCCACACGGTCTCAAACGGAAAGGAAAACATTTTGTAACTCCTAAAATATTGCATAAGCTACGTACACTTAAATTAAGGGAAACTACGAATGCAGTTTAATCCATATATAAGGACAATAATTGAATTTAAGTCAAACCTGTTTTATTTCCGTATATAATTTTGCATGATTTAACTATAAAATAAAATGTATACGGGCTTATCACTTCAGATTTAATACAATCTTATAACATTTTAATTGATTTTACATTTTGTAATAAATGTTAAAGAAACGTTTTTGCTAGACATCGATTACATGACAACACGCGCGAACTATGAAGCATCGTCACGCATGCAATTAAGGCTCTGCTCACTTAAAAAATCACTTTCGTTTTTTCTGTTTTCCATCAAAGCTACATAATGGTTAAACACCACCATTGTACTTTGAGCTTTTAAAAACACATCTATCACTCATAAAAACTAAGAATGTTTTCACATTTGAATACATATGACGTAATGGTGTCTTCAAATATAAATTCTTCCATTGGGAAGCAATCTATACAGTGATGTACCGTATTGTCAAAATGTTAATTTTCATATAAGTAATTATGACAATACTACACAATCGTCCATGTTACACCCTGCTAAAATAAACATTCCGGTACAACAGACTCGGTTTATGCAAAACATCATTCTAGTTCACAACGCATATTTGTTGTTTAACTGGGGAATCAACCAATACACATTATTCAGCCATATTAGCGTAGTTATCTCGTAGTTATCTTTCTTATATCTTTCAATAGAATTATGATCAAAGTTCCTTCAAGTAATGCTATTTATCTTTTAATATAAGATCGTGAAATCACACTTTATAAAGAAAAAATGTGTAATAAATAAAAACTTATTTTTTCATATTTAAATTTGTATATTGGTTCCACTCTTAGACAAATATTTGATTAATTATTTAAATAGAAATGAAATCCTGTAGCACTAGTAAAAGGAATTGTACAAATGTGACTGAAAAATCACAAATATAAACAACGGTTAGTAAGCATTTTTGAAAACGTCGAAAATGAAAGACTTTATCAATCCTATCGAGATTGATTGTCCCTTATCAAACTCCGAGAACTTCAAAACTACTTGAAACAATGTTGGCCCAAGTACAGCACTTGACCCACTTTGGAACAAGTAACGTTACATGTGCAGAACATTCACATGGTAGAAATAGTTCTATTAACTAGGTAATCGATTGAATCATCAAAATATACTAATTAACCTGTTTCTGTTTGAATGAATCAACTGATTTAGATTCAAAATCGTCAGTTATTGAATTGAGCCTGCGTGATTTCCTGATTACTATAGTTAGAAAATCTGTCAATCGTAAACGGGCCGCTTAATATATAAAAAAATAATAATAATAAAGTCAAAGGATTTAAAAGTTTAATTATTTTTAAACATAAAAAAACAAAAACAGACGGACGATCTCTGATATTTTTAGCTGTAAAATTTAACATATTATTTTTATATGTTATGTAAGGTTCATGAATTTTAACTTTGCCCTCGAAAAATACTGTCAAAAAAGGATTTTCGCTTTGAAAAAAAAAATATATATCTGTAGTTTGGTCTGTTACGTCATCCATTGTTGTATTTAAAATAACTTGTCTGCCATGACTAGACAATGAGTCGTCTGCAAGATCCATCAAAGTCAAGATCATATTTTAGGATCATTCGTCAAAATTCCATATTTTGGCTTGTGTGAGCTGTCACTTTGCCATGCACTGCATTTCTTTAAAATCAATTAGGATATTTGTGCACGATGACTACACTCATGCACGCAGGTTAAAGCTCAACGACTTACATACGGATCTTGATTCACTTTAATCAAGATAGATTGTTACTTGGCTTTACCTTAAGGGAATTTAAAATAACTTTGCGCACGAGTGCAAACACAGTTTTATATTGATCACGAGTGAAATGAAATTCGGTCCGCCAAAAAAGATTTTGGACGATAATAATAGGCAGCCAAAATAAAACAATATGGAGTTTACTTATTTTAAATTTGTATTTGAAAGATAAGAAGCATTAAGGAATTTAGAACAGATGTCACTTCGAAAATGTAATTGAATTAATTATCTTTTTAAACATATCAGAGTGAAAATTGAAAGAAAAATATCATAAAAAATATGTAAGATAATTATTACGTCAAAGATGTCCGTTATAATTAAGTTTATTACTATATGGCAACTATCCCATTAATATTTGTACTATGTCTGCTTACAGAGTGGCAGTAAAGTATCATCAACTGTTTAATCAGTAGTTCCGGTCCTATTAGCATTGCTGCCAATTCATTTTCTGCATATATCAAAATATATATCAAAATTGACTTATAAATGTGTTATATATTTTGTCGGAAGTTACCTTGAACTGTATTGTTGATTTATATGTTTATCTACACTAAATAAAAATTGATACACGTGACCTTAAACATTACGACAACAATCCCGAAAAAGCGATCCATTGGTTTCATCTAATGCATAGTAAATATTATAAAAGGCGTCAATATTATTTATTTACAATTTTTTATAAGTATTTGGTCAAATAATTGATTTTATTTATTACACAGAACTTGAAATATTGATCAAATCATATCACTCACTGTTTATATTTGAAGTCATGTAAACAATACGTATTTGTTTCAAGTTTTAACATTTACGCTTTCATCTCTCGCCGGACGGCGGTAACAACGATAATAAGAACCGCTAGACTTCCGCGAATGATTCTGGTCAACATGGTCGCCTTTCACTGGTAAGGACAACTTTTGTTTAATGTTAATAAGAATGTTGGTATCTACCTTTTACCAAGATGCGGACGGCACTTTCCGCAGAACCAATTGTGTTTTTCGCATTACAGCTAAAGTTATGGCGTCCAGTGGAGTGAAACTGCATGATCAGTTCTAGGCTATATTCAGTTCTTTTACCTGAATACACAAGTGCAAGTTACACATATAGAATATGATGGCCTCTTTTACTTCATACTAATCGTCAACATTTATAAGAAATGCTTTTGTTCCTTTTTCTTTGAAAGAATATGTTTTGTGCAATTAAAACAAAATGAAACACGTTTAATCAGACATCTGCAAGTACCCAATTTATTCGAAGGCGTGTTTGACACCTCGATCGTTCCTGCTGGGTTTGCGTCACATTGATATTAAACTAATTTTCAGTGTTTTGACAAGCATTTGGTCATATTTTTTTGTACGTTTACATTACGTTATGCTTTCAAGCAAAATGAAACACGTTCATGATCTACTAACACATCAGGCTCATACAAGTACCTATTTCATTCGAAGAAGTGTTTGACCATTCGATCTTAGCTGGTGGGTTTGCGTCACATTGACATAAAACGGTAAAACTGTCATCCACGTAGGTAGTAACTGGGGAACTGGGAGTAAAACTGATGAACGGCTTGTCTGAAAGATAATAGAAACACTGCAGATCACAAGTATTAATTTAATGTCAAGAGAAGTACATATTGTATAGCTAACAACGATGCTTTTAACTAAGTTATTATCTGTGACAAAATTCTTAACAATTGGGAGAATGTTAGCATGATTACATGATCACATACTAGTGTATATTAATGCTTCACGTATGTTTACGATTCAATCTATAATGATGGGTCTTAATTCATTTTATAATATATTGTTCCTATATATAATTGTAAAGATAACGTGCTCCTTAACTGATTTTTACCGTTATCAGCGACAATGCACAGCAACCCAAACATTTATCTATGAATTGTGGCCTTGTTTACTACTTGCTGAGTGTCAGTCCTTATGTCTTGTGCAATCTACTAGGCACATTTTTAAAGTTTTAGACGCTGTTTTTTTGTAAAGCCTCAATCAATATGTTTTTCAACAGGGTCATTGTAAGAGCTTCGGATATGATTGTCGGGGAAGACTTAAACCTTATGAATTAAAACAGGGTCATTGTTAGAAGTTTGGAGGCTGAGTGTTCAGCATTTTCTTTTAACATTTCATTTTCACCGTTTAGAAAAGTTTATCAAATATTGCAGGGTTAACTTACAAGTAATGTTGAGTTCATAGGTTTTGAATACTTTGATCTCTGGGAACGCATGATTTTCTATGTAGCATGATAGTGATTCTCCGTTATTATGTCGCGTGAGGTTCGCAGATAAAATCTGTAAATGGACAAGCAACATCAACAATTTCACCCTAGTACTGTAATGCAGTTTTCAATGTTATTTCATCAAAATGGACCAATAAACATTTGATATATCCTTACATTTGAAGAAAATATCAAAGTAGTAAACTGGATATTGCATACAGATATTATCTTAAAATTATGGGTTAAAATAGTTAAACTTTTGGCGTCATGATTTTTTTACACGAAACACAACATGGAATTTAAATCATATATAAAACTTGATTTCATTGACGGTGCTTATAAAGTATCAAGTAAGGGAACCTTATACGTCTTTCCCGCTTAAATAAATTAGATTAACTGCTCGCTTCTGCTTGTCGCAGATTATTTCATTAAAAATGAGTGTTATTAAAGCACAAAACATTTTATTATGAACTATTATATTTCTTACAATAGATTCTAGGTGCCGTGTTTGCATAAGCACAACTTTAATCATAAAAGGCTACATGTGTACATACAATATGAAAATAATATTTTATGATGTGTTACCTCAGTCCTTATATGTCCAGACAATTCCTCAACCTTATCCTTTTCCTGGAAGGATTCATATTTAAAATCTGACGTGATGTTCCATCTTATTTTACTGACTGGAATTGAAACGTCGCTTGTACACTTCAACAGGAGACTGGTGTTACCTTCTGCATCGTTTGCTCTGTTTAATTCTTGCAGCTGTATAAATTTTGGTGGGACTGGTTTGAATAAAAACATATTTTAGGCGGTTAGAATTGTTAAATTCCTGTGGTGACAAAGGCATAAAATTTAGTTATTAAAATTCACACCAACTTCGGTGCAAGGGATCAGTGACAAGTACACACTTTTAAATGACCTACTGTTCATTACTTTCTCTGCTTATTACTTTATTATCATTAATATTATTATTAATATCATTTTTTTTATTATTATGATTATTATTATTATGATTATAATTATTATTATTATTATTATTATTATTATTATTATTATTATTATTATTATTGTTATTGTTATTATCATTATTTTAAGTAGTAGTAGTAGTAGAGGTAGTAGTAGTAGTAGTAGTAGTAGTAGTAGTAGTAGTAGTAGTAGTAGTAGTAGTAGTAGTAGTAGTAGTAGTAGTAGTAGTAGTAGTAGTAGTAGTAGTAGTAGTAGTAGTAGTAGTAGTAGTAGTAGTAGTAGTAGTATTGGTGGTGGTGGTGGTGGTGGCGGCGGCGGCGGCGGCGGCGGCGGCGGCGGCGGCGGCGGCGGCGGCGGCGGCGGCGGCGGCGGCGGCGGCGGCGGTAGTAGTAGTAGTAGTAGTAGTAGTAGTAGTAGTAGTAGTAGTAGTAGTAGTAGTAGTAGTAGAAGTAGTAGAAGTAGTAGTAGTTGTAGTAGTAGTAGTAGTAGTAGTAGTAGTATAATTATAATAAACAAGTGTTACTGTTTTTTGTACATGCATAATGGATTAAACAAGTTTGCCTGTACTGCTGTAGTTATGATCAATCGTGTCATTTTAATCTATTTTACTTAACGAACTGCTAAAACTGAGATATACTTACATAAAGCACTTATGGCAGAAGTCGAGCATTTTGTTTTCATTTTCTTTGTGTTTTTGTAATACTCATTATACTCAACGCAACAATATATACTCCTAGTGTTGTCATATCGGCTGAAAGATTTTCCTAGGATTGTTTCAGCATCAACTGTTATACCGCCTTTTATTTTGGAAAAGCTGTTGCTTGTATTGTAAGTTGTTGAATTGTACATGAAGTAGAGTTTTGGCTCTGGTCTGGCATTGAAGGTTTTGCAAGTAATATGTGCATGTTTTCCTTCTTTAATTGAGTCCGGCAATGTTATTGTAGGAATCGATGGTCTTCCTATAAGTAAAATATAAACTTTAATTTATAATTTATTTTGTCAAACGCATTTTCTGTCCTCGTATTATCCAAATGAAAATAAAATGGTATCTATAGTGTTCATGATAGTGTGGCAATTTCGCATTTTGTCCGTATTCGTATCTTATTATATTTTATTCTCATTTTTGATTTACTGGTAGGTTTTCGCAAGTCGTAATTTAATACTGTTGATGTCTGAATATGTAACGTCAAACTTAATTGGTAAAAGGAATCATTAAGATAGTTATGGCACTCTTTATAATGATAAAATGTCGTATCAAAAACTTTGCCTAAAAGTAGTATACCAAGATTCACTGTCATAATTGATTGAATAAAAAGTAAAATATCTATTGTCGCCAAATAGGTTTGTCTTTAAGCAAAATAGCCCATGATTGGACAAACTTACTTATAACTAACGCACTAAGTGACGTTTGAGAAGGTTCCGTAACCGTTGTTAGAAATTCTCGTGGCCCAATCCTTATGCTTTCCCTTTTTGATATGAGTTTAAACAATGCTACATTACACTGTTTTTGTTTCTCTGTTGTTTCCATTATCAAAGTGTATGAAAGTATTTTTGTATAATATGATAGGATTAAATCAAAACAACTTACGCTGAACGAGAAGAGTAATTGATACTGTAACCGGCTGTTGGCCATCTCTAGTAGCCTCGCAAGTAACGGTATGATCTGTATCTTCTTCACTCGGCATGTATACATACACTATTCGATAAAAGGGGGAAGCTTCCATATTCACATTCGGTACATCTTGGCCATTTTTCGTCAGCTTTAACTCCATGTTCTTCAACAAGTACATATTAAACTCTAATAAGTTGATGGTACCACGCAGAAATTACAAACTATGAGTTAGTTTCTTAGATTTTAATGTACTTCCGAAGCATCGTCTAACGTACAAACATTACATTCGAGTATTAAAAATGCATGAAACAGAAGAAAAGAGAAACAAAATAGTTAAGCTTTTCTTCAGTTACATTTTTAATCCAGTTTTTTTATTACTCATTAACCTCTAATCATTTGTAACAATAGATGAAACATTTAAGAAAAGAGCAATCGAGGTGCATACTTTTATTGAACGTCGTTCCGGGTGCATGTCGAAAAGTTTAGACTTTGACTGAAACTAACTGCAAACCGTAATGAAAAGGCGAGTGAACTATTCATTTACTTACCGTTAAAACGGTGTAATTGCTTACAGCTTTTTGTTTCGCGCATTTGTATGTTTAGTTTATCAAACATAATACACTCTATTTAGTTCCCTTTCGTTCCCATTAGTATGGATTTTTAAAACAGAGCAATATTACGTTAAATAACGCAGAACATACTTGTTGTAAGACTCCGAGTAGACATACAGTACGGCTTTAATATGCAAATTAAACTCATGGAATCTATTCTTTTATACCTATTTTGGTCTATCCTATTACTTATTTGGAGGACTTTTGCATGTTTTTCGTATCAACGCTAGTCGCTTAACGTAAACAAATATTTGAATAAATATTACGAGAATAGAATGTTGTTACCATGTTTTTCTGGCTGATTCCAAGAACAACACATTCCACGCTCATATGGACGCCAACCGTTCCCACCAGGCATCGCTCACAATCCAACTCTGGGATGATAATGCTGTCAGGGAATTTGGGAATTATGGTAAGTACCTGAGGCTCTGAAATGTCAATCACAATTACACAACGTACTAACCAACTTATATTTCAAGTACATATACATGTTTGCTTGTTTCGTCGGAAATTTGTCGTATCTTAGTCAAAAACATCTGCTTTTCATTCAGGTAAGACTACAGAATCAGACTTTTGTTATCATTTTCTCACAGATTGGGCAAAAGTCAGAACGTATATCTTGGTATGCATTTTGTAATGTACAAACACAGTCTCTGTCAGGAAAGAAGCGTTAACATTGAAAACGAAACTGTATGATAGAACACATAATAACGTATACCGATTCATTTGTCTATGGTATTCCTGTCTTTCTCAACATACCTTTACTGTGACATTAAAATACGTAATGGTTATTGTTATGAGTTTCCTGACAAAATGACCCCGTATTTTGTTATGTTTCCTTGAGAAACTGAAGTATTTTGAATACAAGCAGTATTATTATTTTCAGCTTTGAAATATTGTTTTCCTCTTCGTTTAGAAAGCCGAAATAAATTGTCACTGAAGTAAGTTTCCAATTAATATTTTCTCGACTGCATTTAACACTTCATCGTTGTTATTCGCTTGTTTTTGTTTTTCTTCATGAGAATCTTACATGGGCTTGTCTCTCATGTAAGACAGTTACGATGGCTTTGTTGTTACCATACACAGGTGGCTGTGGTTAAAATCAAGTTACAAATAATAAAAGACTACTCTCATAACTGCGAATCTGATTACTAACAATAAACGTTTCGTTGTTTTATGAGTTCTCAGTTCTCAGGCTAAGAAAATGTTTACTTGTTCGCCTTAATTTACAGTCGTAAATACCTGTCGTAAAATGGCAAATACCTGCGCTCTTCTGACGCCAACATCACAAAATAATCATACGCACCATTTCCCTTCATGTTTAATGCGACCGGCCTATATATTGGATATCATGTAATAATCATGGCACGCAAATCGCCGATCAATATTACATTCAAATATTTTGAAATAACTGGTTCAAACATTTTCAGTCATTATCAACTTATCTTTTTAATATAACCAACAAAAACATTTGTTTTAGGGACTATACACCAGATTGGCACAAAAAGTTTTTTTTTCTGTCACGAATATCAGGATAATTATTTAATAAATCTTTTTCTCTTTGATATCATAATTGTAATAAAAGTACCAAAATGCAAAAAAAAAATCGAGTCGGAGACCGGGTTCGAACCTGTGTCACCAAAAGTGCAGTCCAGTGTTGTATTCACTGTGCTACAAAGGCTTAACCTAAACCTTTGGAATATTTAAGCTATAAACCTAACTTTGTAATATCACGTGATAACATCGACTAGCCAATCACGCATAATAATGAGTTATACTAGGTATACATACCTAGTAATCTGTTTATTGGAAAATTCTGAAAGAACTGAGAAAAAAATTTGTAAACTATGTGGTACTTCAGTTAGTTAGTTTCAATGCATTGTACACATAGATACCAAGTTTATGTCAGTTTTTGACAATTTTCTTTTTTTGTTTGCTATTTCATCATTCGGTGTATAGCCCCTTTAAGAACGATTTAAAAAGTCGTTAACTATACTGGATAATTTCATAATACGATATACTGACTCAAACAATCGAATCAACGACAAACATTTTCGTTTCAGAAACGTATAAAGAGTAAGTCGCTTTAACGAGGAACTAAATAGGTTAACCTAACCATAATATAAATGTTACTATGAATAGTAACATTTTACAATAGAAATTCGTTAAAGATTATCGTCTCCGCCCGTGAGATTATCACGGCACGTCCGGGCGATTATGGCATAATTGCCCGACGAAGACGAGAACGTGAAGACTGACGTCATTTTCACGAAAAAGCTATAAAGGGATTAAAATGGAACTATCGGTGCAAGAAAAAGTGAAATTAGTTTTACCAATTAATGAAACTTCCGTTTTTTAGTAACGAGTTCTACAAAAACCGTACCGGATGTTTACAAAATCAGCCGATGTAAAACAGGAAATATTCAAAGAATGAACATTTGCTAATGTGATTTCCAGTCACTCGTTATTTTTCACAGCTAATGCCATTCAAAACCATTTTGTTATTTCTCATTTTTAAAAGTTTCAGACTACATGCTAATCATATGACATATCCTTTATTATTTCACAAAAGGGTTTAAATCCATTTGAAATCATTGACAGATGACAAAACATATGTATTATACAGGATAATACATGGTTGACCATGGCTTTTGGTTGATAATTGCCCCAGTGAAAATAATTGCCCTTCTTCCACTTGGGCAATTATCAACCAAAAGCCATGGTCAAACATGTATTATTCTATAAATTAACAACTTTAAAAAAATAACAAGTCAGAAGAACTAGCTCGTTTGTACGCGGTTTTAAACTACTTACTTTTACAGTAAAAAAGTTTAGTATGAACTCACAACTATAAATGATGTGATGCGATGTAGTCACATAAGCAGTTTTTTTTAGTAAGTACAATCTAACAATCTAAAATGTTTTGGAAATTCTGGAGATATCCTGCCTTCGTATTGGACAAAATATAATGTCGACCCCTTACAATAAAGAACAGTAGCTAAAAAGAAAAACTTGTCAACTGTAGATTTTATTGATGGGTTGGTGAAGATCGTGTAGTCCTGTAGTTAATCATTTACACATGATCAATATAAATATTAATGATTCTGTTCTACTCTGCTTCTGTCATCTGTCCTTATAGATCCTTAACGTTTCTAACCTTATGATAGCAATAACAACACAATACGTTTAACATTATGTTTTTATGCAATTATGGGCAGCAAAATGGTATATATTTATAAGATGTAAAAATGGTTTAATATCTTCTTTTCAAACGACACTTACGCATCATTTGAATGTTTCATTCATGCATTCATTCATGGTAAATCATGCACTTGACAACACAGATAATATGCAAATCAAATATAATTACGGTTTTGCTTGTGATTACCTTTCACCGTAACTAAAACATCGTTCGGTGGTAAACATTGTGTGTTTCCTAAATCCGCACTGTATCTACCGTTATCCTCAGCTGTGACGTTACGTATTATCAACGTGACACGACCTTGTTGAACGACAACAGAGAAACGCTGTAAGTTGGTGTCTGTAATTAAAGTTCTATTTTTCCACCATCGGACCAAACTTGTCTCATGACTTCTGATGTTTGAAAACTCTAGCCTCACATCGTCACCTTGATTGATTTGGTCGGAGTTTAAACCACGTAATGTGCCACATTCTGGAAAAGCTAATTGAACGGAGTTAAGAAAGGTATGTTGCTATAGTCAAGATAATTAACATTTATAACAGAAACAATACTATAACTGGACTTTACTTGAGGATCATTTTTTGATAGATTTAAAAGAACATTAAACGAAAACAACGAGCTCTTTAGGGTCTTAAATAGTATATAAGGATTTTAGTATGGTCACACATAAAGCAATTTACCATAAATCTCCGTATTGTCTTTACACGTACAACGGTATCGGTTTTAAAAGAAAAATAACAAGCCCTAATCTGAACACAAATCATTTTGCGAATTCGTTTGGTTCATGATCCAACAATTCCTAGTGTTATTATATTCAGCAAAGAATGCAGTTATATTGTCCAAAAACATTTGATGAAGACAATGTATTCAATAATGAATATGACTGAGCGTATAATCATCAGGGTGTTTTGTTTTGAAACCAAATGTGGCACCTGAAATACATTTGAATGTATATAATTTTTTTTAAAGCAAACCCTGCCTGAAATGTGGATAGAAGACATTGGCTGTTCTCATAGTTGTCAGTTTTAAGCGTCAATTATGTTGAAAGTATCTAGGAGCTTATAAACATATCTTGACATGAGCACCGCCAGTTTATTTGTTATCGAGGCAAAGAATAACGCGAGTTTCCCCCATTACGTCATATTTACCAAAATACCCATTTCCGATTGTTGCAGTTCTCCTGATTATGGTTTCTACATTCTGATATATAAATACAATACATGCCATAAAGAGATAAAATGATAAAGACGACCTTAAATGTGCAGTCAATTTTCACATTTGATTTAATTGTAAACGTCATAATATGAAGTGTCTTACTTTGGCACTGATGACTTGGTAGACAAAATAGAATATAAACAATTTTACAAATGTAAAATATATAATCCATCTTTTCTGCTATGAATTTGACTGTGATATCTATCAGGAAATACAAACGTTATGAAGCATTCTTCACAGTCATTAAGAGATAAGGAAGGTCTCTTTTTCATGCTACTAAAGACACTTCAAATGAAACGGATGTAAAGTGGATCTTAAGTATGTGTTTGGTTCATCGACAAATTAAAATGAAGTTGTCGGCTTTTTATTATTTGTTAATATTTAGGAGTAAAAAAATAAACTACATGTTGAATAAAGCTTCTTAAAAAGAAACTCAATACCATTCTCTCCGATAGCATATGCATTTCAACACAAATGATAGTTTCTTCTTCAGTATGTTGATTTCAACCAATTCCGCCCTATTAAACATCCAACTGTTGAAAATTTTCTTTTTATTTTTTGCTTAAATTGTTTTTTTGTGTTTATGTTACAAACAATACCAATATCTGCCTCCCATCGCATAATGGACATGGTGCCCGACAACATACCCAGATGACACGAGCACGATATACTGTTTGATAATTAAAGAGCGGATATTTGATAATATTAGTGTAAGATCGTATTTTAATTCACGAGTGGTAAAGGAAAACAAATGTTCACGAGTGACGAAGCCACGAGGGAAAGTATATTTTTTTCTATGATCAGGAGTGAAATTAAATATGATCTTAAACAGAAATCAACATTTTTTTCTGTTTCTTTTATGGTTATTTTGTGGGTTTTATCAGTAATGTTTTAAGATAATTACATTTCTGAAAATATGTTTTGTACGCCGCTACCTCTTGGACGCCTCTCACGCAAAATTATAGCTGATGACATAGCTCGTGAATAAAAAATTCTCCGATATTTTTTTATAGATTAGCATTGACTTTGTAGTGCAATAATTTCATCAACATTAATCAATGAACTTTCTTTAAAACATCTATGTTTCCAAATGATAGCAGGTTATGCACGAGCGCACTTTTAAAATAAACAGGGCATGAATGCATTGTTAGGCCGCCATTTACAAGTAAAAATGTCAAATGAGGAACGTGTTAGCAAACCAAATGTGGAGAAGCATTGGATAAACACTTTTATGTTTAGTTTAAGATTTTGTTTCATGATACATATGTATTCAGTCATCCTTCACCACTCTGGTTCGCTTAAGACAGGTCTTTTTCAAGGTACGAAGTAAAGACAACGCTAGGCTGTTGACAACTTTTGAGGCGTGGTGAAAAACACACAATATCAGTTTATCTGTTTATTGTTGTGTGAATTTTCCGGGAAGTTCCTATTATGTTTTACAACAACAAATGATTCAAAAATATATATTTGAACGATGATAACACGTCGTATTTATGTTCAAGCAGTTGTTGTTGTTTTTAATTTATTTTAAAGTTGATATATTCAGTCCCAAGTTTGCAGTGAAAGTATCGAATTGATATTTTCACTGTTACTATTTACTGATAAAACTCCATATTTGAACGAAAAACTAATTAGTTTTACCTTCATTTTCTAATTGTTTTTTCATTACTTTTATATAAAAATGTATGTCTTAAAACATCGCCTTGATATATTTAACAGCAAACTTACACCAAAACAACAGCTAATGACGTACGTGAGTTTTAATGCAAGAAAAGTTTACTGCAGAGAGTGCATTTTTATACAGGAGACATTTCTGCAGTGCGTGTTTTACTGCAAGAAAAAATATAGCAGTACTTATACTTTAGATACAAGGAAGATTACTGCAGACATTGCCCTTTGACTAGAATTGTTAGTTGATTGTCATCAGTGCCTGATCTCCACTTAAGATGTGGCGAAGTTGAGCGCTAATAAGCTGCAAATGATGAGTGTGTTTGGCGTTTCCTTACCCACATGTTTTTTAGTGTTGGAATTTAGTTATGTAATTTCCTTTAAGCTGTTATTTATGCGATTGTTGGAAAATAAACAATTTATTAACTCTTACCATAGAAGTATCATTTGCATGTCATATCCAATAGAATCCAGGCCCTTATATCACAAACCTATTGAAGTATTTTTTCAATTGCAATCTTAACTCATAGTTCCGCATATAAGCATACTATGATTCAAAACTAAATAAAAATAAAATCAAATTGTCGTGTTACACTAGAGAGTGTAAGTAGGTTTTATATAATGAACTTTGTCAGCAAGGTTAGACTTTAAGTGACACTCTTATTCAAAATAAATGTATACACATGCATAACAAATATTAATTTTATGTGATAAATCTTTAACTAATTACCAAAAATGCATTTATGGAAAATACTAATTACTGATAACAAGATTAAAATCGTGTATTTAATAGCTGAAAACGCACAAATATTTAATTGCTTAAAGATTTACTGCGATCTTCTTTCGTCTCAAAAGGTAGCAATACCGTGTTATTTGCACCTTTCTTTCAGTTTAAAATGGGACTCCTTCACTTAATAAGAACCATTCATTTCGACATTTATTCATCCTCCTTGTTATATTTTAATTGTGGTAAATCGTATTTGGGAGTGAGAGTGCATCTTTAAAATATGTTTTCAATTTCAATAAAAAAAAACTGTTAAAATCTCTTGTTCATGATTATGCATACGCTATGCATGGCTTACGGGATCATCGAGATTTGGAAGCTGATGTCCATGAAAAAGCATTATATGTTAAAGCGGTATAGCTGAGCAAAATACTATAGATATTCGTTATACGTACATTCGTTGTGTATTAAATTTTAACAATACAATACAAATGTAAATATAATATATTAAATGTTAATACCATTCAAAATTATGAAAAAGCATTCATATTGAACAGAATACACGTTGATGATAATCAACTATCGAAGATATTTAGTGATCTACATTAAATTGTGTAAGCTCATTAATGGGGTCAGACACTGTTTATAACTAACGCATCACATGATTAAAATCAATAACGGCTGACTGTTGATTTACTGAAAAGAATGTTCTGAAAAACTTAGCCACAAACTGCCTTCTTATTTGAAAATAATATAATATTGACCGCTTACAATACTGAACAATAGCTAAAAAAAATTGTTTTCAACGGTAGATTTTATTAAAGTGTTGTCAAAACTTTTTTATATAATCAGTTTAACACGATCAAAATAGATGTTAATGACACCGTTCTACTCTGCTCCTGCCATCTGTCCTTATAAATCCTTATCGTTACTGAACATATGATAGCAATAACAACATGATACATATTAGATTGTGTAAAACATGTTTGTTAGCAAGTTATGCCAGCAAAAGATATCTTAATACGATATGAAATGATTAAATCTCCTCTTTTGAAACGACATTTTAGCATCGTGTTTCAACAGTTCATACAAGTCATGCAATTTACACTCGGTTTCGTTTTTGACGTTGTTTTTAATATTTCAACGTAACTAAACTATTGGTGGTGAACGCTACATATGCTTTCTAAATCTGCAGTGTATCCACCACTATTCTCTGATGTGACGTTACTTATTATCAACGTAACACGATCTTGTTAAACGTCTCTTGACAAACGCTATTTTGAACTTTTAAAAATGAAAAATATATCATAATCTCTCTGCTTCGAATTGACAGTTATACCAACCAGGATAAACAAAACGTTATCATACACTCTTCACAGCCATTACGACATTTTATCATTAACTAGAGAGTCCTCCTTGTCCTGCTACTTCCTACACCTAAATGAAATGAAAAATAAAACTATTTGAAAAACAAAAAAAGTAAATATTATGTAAAATTCTATGCGTTCCAAACAGATTTTTTATTTTTCGTATATGACCCATGTCACTCTTGCGAAAGTCCGCCTACAAAGGTTACAACAAGTCACCGAATCTTGCAAAATGAACACAAATTTTGTCGCAATTCAGGTAGGAATGTAAATATATTTTAGACGTCGACTTTTATACTTTAAAATATGGAAATTATTTAAGGAATGAATTGCGGGGTTGATGTCATTATCGGGTAATGAACGCAATTGGGCTGGTAAAAAACTCCGAAGGACACCACGCGTGCTTTGACCAGCCCAAATGCGTTCATATCCCCGATAATGACATCAACCCCGCAATTAATAACTTAAATTAACATCAATAGTTAATTATTTAATTCATGAATTGTTCAAAAATTCTTCATTTAATTTAAGAACACTTTTAAGGAATCATTCCTTACGCATTCTGTTAATAGAACGACCGGACTGTAACCGCAATTATTTTCAAATGACGTCACAATAACGAGGGAACGGATAACCACTTGAAATCACTTTTAAAATCAAAATTGAAACACTTATGACAACAATACATTTATGATATTATACATTAACACTTTCCAAAATATTGATTTAAATTTTACGGGACCTGTTGACACAATTCAAACAATAACAAGATCGATAGTTTTTATGTATATTGTTATGCAATAAATTGCGATCCGAACATATACGAAGATGTTGCGTTCATCGATTGATAAACGCACTTGCCGAAAGGCAGTTCATTTAAGGAATGAAAGTTGAGGTGTAAATGTGTTTGTATGAACAGTTATTTCAGAACAATTACCTTATTATTTCCCTTTGACCCACCACATCTCTATTCACCTCTCTCCATCCTCTCTTTTCCAATCTCCATTCTTGTCCCTTCATTTCACCACTGACCTCTCCCGAAATTCCCCCTTTGTTCACTGCTTTCTCTTTCTTTTCCTGCTAATCAAACTGCCTCAGTCTTTTTTTCATCTCAACACTGACCTCTACCCTACTCCGCATCTGTTTTTAGCCCCTTTATCGCAGCTTTCATATATTTTGCTACCATTCTTCATCACCCCTTTCCCCTTTTGTACTTCTCTCTATTTTACATCTTGTTTGTTTTCTAAACTCCTTTCAGTGTCACCTCTGTCCCACTCTATCTATTCCAATTTTCAATTTGACTTGAATAAACAAGCTACATTTGGTGTTCATGAGCTGTATTGGCTTGCCACCGTATATTAAAGTAAATATAATTGTTACTGTTCAAGCATAGCATAATATAAAATGACAATTGAATGATAGCTTTTGGTATATCTGGTATCTCCAAGGTATCCAGGGATTGATAGGAATACCTTCATTTCTCCCGTAAATAATGTAAGTATATTTTTACTTTCAAAATTATTTTAGAAAACCTCTCTCCTTATATTGATGTGTTGTTATTATTATATCAAACTGAAAGAAACAAATGACATTTCTAAAAATGTAGACTGAAAGTAATACTTCAAGTGAAACAAGAAGGATTTTTTTAAATTTTGACGTTGAAGTCACACTTACATCATTAGCTTTTGCTTTTGTTAAATATTTTTCTTCAAATATTAGGTGAGAGTATGCATAATAAGCTGCGTTAATTGCGTTGATTTAGCTTCGCGCCTGTCTATCAGAATGGAAAGCTTCAATGGATTCTACCACGAACAGACTACACCGTCTTTCTTTAAGCTATAGACAATTGAGCTAGAAAATAGTCCTATTGTATTATGCATTGTTTAATATTGTTACGAAAATGCAAAACAAATTATTTAATAAATGTCCCTTGGTCTACAAGGTCACACTTGAACTATTTATGGTTCCATTACTTTGATATAGCTAACAGTAAATTACGGTCCAAACAATCACAGTTGTATCCTAAAGCAAAAACCCTTAGCCACATACAGAGCAATAAGTGTAGACTTACGGGCACAGTACAGTAATTACAAATGTTTTGTGCATAAAAAAATATTGTAATTATTTTTTTTAAATACCTCCTTAAAAAAGAGTCATCAAAACTCAAACTGCTTCGTTGCACAAATCTGGTCGTATGAGAGTTTAATATCTCCGTTGTTTCGTTTAGTAAGTTTTAATATCGTTCAGTTGATGGTGCAATGATATGATCAACGTAATAACTTTAAAATGTAAACAGTCATTTTACCAATTGCAAAAGTGCCAAAATGAAATTGAATAGTTTATGCAATTGGGTCATGATAACTGAGCCGTATTCATCATGAATAGAACATATAATGCTTACTTAACCTCTTCAAGCTATATTAAAGTTAGGCACATGGATAAACGTCACTTGAAATATAGGGTTTCTGCTTTATTTATATGATTGCAGTTTGTATGAGATAAATATTAACCATTTAATCTGACAATTTCTAAGGAAAGTGCCTTGTATGATAATAACATGTCGATGGCACTTGAACCTATTCAATGCATTTGTGGTGATAAACAGGATGAACCTTCATTATCAAGTGGCATTAAAGGGGCTGTACTCAGTCTGATGAAATAGCGAAAAAAAAATTAGAAAATTGTCGAAAACTGACATAAACTTGGTATCGATGTGTACAATGCATTGAAACTTACTAACTGACGCACCACATAGTTTACAATTAATTTATTTTTCGTAGTTTTTTTCCATTAAAAAAGATAACTAGGTATGTCTTCCTAGTAGACTTTATTCCTTATGCGTGATTGGCTAGTCGATGTAATCACGTGAAATTACCAAGTTAGGTATATAGCTTAAATATTCCAACCATTTAGGGTAAGCCTTCGTAGCACAGCGCATACAACGTTGGACTGCAATTTTGGCGAAACCGGTTCGAACTCGGTCACTCGATTTCTTTTACATTTTGGTATTTGTTTACAATTATGGTATCAAAGAGTACAATATTTTTTTGAATAATTGTCCTGAGTTTCTTTCCATAAAAAAACTTTATTGGTGCCAATCTGGTGTACAGTCCCTTTAACGATAGAGCATTTCATAACAATCATCATTTATATTTTGTGTCAAAGAATGATATTTCATCAGCGAAGTGAAAAAAGGGAAACTCGATTCAAATTCTTAGGGTTTTTTTCCATCATGAATAGCACAATGAGGAGGGGAGCTTTTTAAATTACTTAAAGTGAATACGGAAGTACTCGTAAATCGTTAAAATTTAAAGCCAAACAAACCATACTGTAAAATTAAAAAGCAATAAAAAAATCCCAGATTAAGCGTAAGTGCAAACTACTCAAGCTGCAGTATGAAATATGTTGTTTCTTATGGAACGTAGGGCTCATGTCTCTATCGAAATGTTGATTGTAAATACCATGATGTGCCACCAAAGCAGTGTCGCAATAAGTTATGTGACGAAATGTTTTCATATATAATGAAACATCACAGATATGGTCAACCATCTTGGAGGAAAACCGATGCGTCAGCTTGGTGTGCCAATGAGTGGGAAGTTGCAATGTGCTTTTATCCCACCTACGGCTACAGTGATTCGAATTACGCTGAAAAAGGTGTAAAAGGGATTTTTAGTGTCATACAAAATCAGTTCGAGATGTATTGTGACGTCATAAATAAGGTTGATGGTGACGATGAGCTTATAACTATGGTTACCTTGAGATTTTAGTGATTTTATATTTATTTTTATAATATTAAGAAATAAAACAATATACAGAAAACGAAAATGAAGTCAAGTTTTTGCTTTACCATGAACGAGAGATAAATTGACCGTTTCTTGTGTCTTTTCAATTGAGATGAAAATAATTTAGGTGTTTTTTTTTTTTACAAGTACATTTACAATAATTTACTACATTAAATCTAATATACACCTAAGGCGTTACCCTTTCAAATGATATCAGCTTTATTGGGGTTCACCAGACATCGACATTTATCATTTAGATAAAATTGCAAGCTCATTTGTTTACCTGAAGAAATGCAGTTATAAGAACTGCGTCTTGATCCTGGAGGTTGTATTTTACTGAAGTGGACTTTTGAAAATTTCATTTCCATTTCTATCTGAACAAATAAGCTGTTTTAAAAATGTTTTTGTTGTTGTTGTGTTTTGCACAACAGAACGCTTTCATGTATGTTGCAGGTCCGCCGGTTTTTTCACAGTTTTCACAACTCCCCTGATACGTAAGTGAATTGATAGAAAATCTCGGTCATTTTCAAAGCCTTGACAAACTTGTTAACAGGTAACAGGTAGAAAGTGTATAGGTAGCACCCCGGAAGCAGTTTCTACAGTTAAGGAATTGAAAACGGTTACATTTTCTTCATGTGTTTTGTTAATCTCGAAACGTTACTTCATGCACAAACTAGTTGTTGTAAATGCTTATTTGAAATGAAACACAAATTACTTTGATCAAGTCTCAGCAAGAAACAAACAAACTGTCCTTCAACTCCGCAGAAGTAGCTTTGTGTATTGAAGAAAGGTGCCATGGAATAGTGTAGAGATGCCTTAAATGAAGAAAGGGATGACATTATTACTTTGAAAGACATCGTTTCGCAACTTGTCACACAACTTCTTTCATTTCTTGATCGACAACACCCTAGCAAACGGTCAGCCAAATATGATGATGGCCAATTGTCAAAGAGAATAAACGGTGAAAGAGCGACATAGAGTTCAAATGCTGAACGTACGAGCATGGATGTGTTTTTTTTATTACATTTAAGTCGCTTCAGTTTTAAGGTCGTACGTGACTTTTATTATTTAATGCATTTAGTACTTGTTAAAAGGCTTGTACGTTTTTTGTGATAAATACTACAATACGGTACCATTGAGTCCAAATTTTAATAAAAAAGTATATATAAACTCGAGTAAGTTTTCGTTCTACCGAACTTAGTTGAACAACGGGCTGAGATAATAACCGAAAAGAAACGGGACGACATGTTTCGTAGCTGTCGCAAAATGTTCAAAATATTAATTGCATCTGTGGATGAATATCGGTTACATTGAAGGCAAAGCTAAATTTGTTTTTGTAATTTGCTTTGGTGTTTAAAGACAGGCAATTCATCGATTGTCAACAAAAACTAGACCATGTTCGTCGACGACCAGGAATATGTAAACAATTTGAAAATTCCACAAAACTTCAAAGTCTTGTTTAACCTTCAACTTTGTTTGGCTGGGGTTGTCATTATAAATTCGGCAAATAATATTTACACATAGCATTTAAACCCTAAGATACGGAGACAAATGCAAGAAATCATTTGTTTAACAAATTCTGAAGGATAAAAAATGTCTTATGCTACTTGATGGACTTGATGAATGGAAACATTCGTCAAATCGTCAGACGTGCAGGTCAATAATTGCATTCTATATTGTATTTATCAAAACTTCACTCTATTGCCTACATTAAGACACAGGGAAATTGCACAGATCCATGTAACAGTTTCAGATGATAATCACATTGCTATTCAGAAAATGCGCGTTGATTCACAAAAGTAATTGAAAATAAATGCTTCAAACAGGCTGGTGAAAGATGTATGCTGTAGATTTCTCTGAATTTCTTGAACAAGTTTGACTGCAACGCATGCAAGATTTTTGTCAAATCCACTAGCGATCCACAAGTTACTGTGTATGTTTCATTGTGAAAAGACACTTGTTGACTGGAGATGTAGGATATTCTGCCAAATATTGAACATCTTGCTTGGAAGGGCAAGCAGCTGTTTAATATGAATCTGAAAGACATCAGCGATGGATCAGAAAATATTAATTTACACAATTGCTTTTAAGAGGATAAGGACCAGTGTCAAGAACACAAATAAATTCTTTAGAGATTTGGAGAAGATGCATATAAAACGTTGAAATCTACATTAACACAAGTATTAGATGAAGCAAATTTAAGTGCAGCGTTAAGAGGGGAACACGAAGTCAGCTTTATATTGACAGCAAGTCTATTGTCCAAAGACAAACAAAGGGAGGAAACTTTCAAAACAGTTTGCACCTACATGTCTTTGCACTCAATATATCCAGAATTGTTGGGTTGCTTGTATCTGTTACTTAAGGACAATGGTGACGATCTCTTGAAAAGGCTTTGTGATCACCTTGAGTCTGTGGGAAAAATTATGTTTTAACTGCAATACTTGGTTCTTCTGTGGCTTAAGCTTTATAGCGAGCAGAGCACACGATAAACTTTCACGAATAAAATTGATTAAATATCAAAGGATTGCGACCGCATAAGGATTTTAGATGAGCGAAAATCAAGTGACTTTACACTGAACGGATACAAAGAATCAAACGAAAATAGAGTCGAAAATGACTTTGAAATGTGCCAGTTCGTAACTGACAAACACTTGGATTTTCATGGTCCGGCTTTTTAGAGGAACAAGACTGGGATACATTCGCTTGCTTGCATTTTGCACAAGGATTTTTAATTGAAGTTAAAGATATGGATCTCGCTTTTAATAACTCTTCGTATACGTTATTGTATGTCTTTATTAATAGAGAGCACAGCACAATATCCAATTCGTGTCACAAAATCTAAATACATTTCGTAACCTGCACACGTTGGAACTGCGGTATTATATATACAGTTGAAAGAAATAATGGTTCTTTCCTCATGTAACACACTCAAATCTCTAACAAAAGCCAGAGTAAAGCTCTCAAAAGTGTGGTTACATGCACCAACGTTACACTATTGCTTTCTTCGTAATGTAGATGAAATTGATGCTTTATTCCACTTTTCATTCCTGAGTGATCGCTGATTTTCAATGAATTTTAAAAGGCCTATTTGATGCAAATCAATGCAGAAAGAGAGTAAGATATAAGGAAGGGTCAAGACATGACAGCAATATGTTTTAGGATTGTTTACCTTTTGTTTTATCTTCTAATTATTGACTTGCTGCTACTGTTTTTGCAAATATGAAAGGATCTTAGTCACTTTACAACTAAGTTAACCTGTTTATATTAGGTCAAGTTGACACAATTCTTTTCTTTGATACACGTCATTTTATACTTTAAAATGTGGTATTTTGAAGAAAAAGACAACATTTTGTTCAAGCACCAAAGCAAAACAAAAATATGTAGAATTCAGTTTCCTGTTTCTTCACCTATCATTTTTAAATGCTCAGTTGTCATGAGTTAAATTTATCAAAAAGGAAACTGACTTTGCTACCGATTTGTTAAACCTAACTCGATTTAATTCCACAGATAAATTAGTTAACAAATATGAAAAGCTCGACCAGAATATGTTCACTTTATTGAACGTTCTTTAACGTACACCTATTTTCCAAACGTTCCGCTCACAATCCAATGATTTCTTTCTGTTGTTGTATCACATTGTCTACCGCTTTTGCAAGGTCCACAATAACGGAATCTGCGTGTCGCTTAAAGTTAAAACAGACAGAAGTTGCATGACTGTTGTTGTCAAGAAGGCGCTTCATTCTTAGTTGTTTTCCATTCAACCAGTCCTTACACATGCTCGAAAGTGATGCACGGCTATTTCATTGGAGTCTGCAAATTTCCTTAAAAATATCAAAATGAGTATCTATAAACCTTTTCAAACCAGTCAATAAAATAATTGCTTGAAACACTATTTGGAAAACATATAAAACAAGGCTGATTCCTATATATATTTTCAACAAATAAAAACCATACAGAGGACAAATAAGACAAGCTTACTGTTCAAAGCCCGGCTCTGTGTGTAAAGAATGTGTCATCATCTTATCAACGATAACCCGACCTGGTAAAAATAACTTTTTCTTTCTGTCCACAAACGCCGGTGTTGAATTTAAGAAATTTATCAAAAGGGAGCTCGAAGAATTAGATTCCTTCCAGTTTAAGGCATGTATTTTTGTTTGGAATTTGAAACCAGCCAACTTTGGGAGTATCTTCAGCTGTTTATCCTGTATCAAAAACAAAAGGTATTTGTCCGTGAATTGTAGTATGTACATCTTGTACCTCATCCAAATACATATGCAAGGAACGCTATGCTTTTGTTTTGGTTGTCCATTTACTTGAAACATAAAAGATTTAGAGAACCATAGAAACGTTCTAATTTTTTGTAACTGTGTGCGTAAGCGATAGATAATTTTGTAAATAAAACACGCTGATGCCAGCAACATAGCATAGTGCTGCAACCAATCCGTAGCGCAAATATTTTGTAAACAGTCTATAAATTATATATGTTTTAGTCAGGGGTCTCAAGCATTTTATCTGTCAAAGTTATACATATACCTGGGTCAAGAAGTACACAATTTATAAGCTCTGTTTAAAATATACTGTGATCATACAAAATTGTGGAAAAAATGTTGAATACTTTTGCGCACAGTGGTGAGAAATTAGCTCATATAAAGTATTATTTGATAAGCATATGGAGAGGTAAATTTCTACCGTCTAAAACCTGTGCGTAGAAGTGTAAGGATAATCGGTGTTTATACAATGATTTCATTTAAGACACTCAATGTATAAAGAAATAATGTTATCCTTTATGCTGCCACTATAATAGTATCCATTATAGACTAGTTTATGTTGTAATATCCCTTAGGTTTGAGCGATGTTAGTATAGTTGTATTTAAGGAAATAATAACGTTAACAACTTGCATATAATTATGTTTTCCTTTTCCTGTATTACTGACACAAGGTATTCATATATAACATAGTTTAAATGCCATCGTCTTATCATTGAATGTTCGATATTGAGCGGTATTGCAAAAAAAGTCAGAAGTAAAAAAATCTCTTCACAATGGGTCATTTTAAAAGTATGTTCTAAGACAATATTTAAAGAACATGTTTGCCTGAATAGCTCTGAAGCTAGGTCTAATTTGACAGAAAAACTATACTCACCATATAAACTATTATAGCATTTTTGAAATCAGATGTGTATGGAATTAAAAACTCGTCAGTATCGAGCAGAGCATAGTATTTATATCCAGCGAGGCGGTTTTGGCAATCAAACAAAGGAATCTGAAAAACAAACACAACTGATTTTATTCAAGCTTTCTAACCGCTTAAGTATCACGCTATACCATACGTATCATTCATTTTGAATTGATTATTCAAAATAAAATAATAATAATAATTTTCAAGCATCATTAAACTGTTTAACGGGCATTTTCTTTTGAGGTTTTGACTTGTTTTTATTTATTTCAAAAGCATGATATGTTAGAATAATCAAATTAATCCACTCTGAAATTATAAATATGCGTTGCCTCCCTTGCATTAGGCTGAAATATGCGATATTCGATCATACTAAGAATTCATACATCATGTTGCAAAAAAAGAAAAACAACAAAAACACTTTCAAGTGTCATTTTGAAACAAAAAGTTAGTAAATTGTTTTTCCCTATACTTAAATTTTAGGCAATGTAGTTGTATGCCTTCTGCAGAAACACCTAAATTGTCAGTATTGCAAAAGCCACTTTTCAAATATTCATTGATAATTACGTTTTTTGTTAAACGCAGGATTCGGATCAAAAAAAGAGAATTCGGTACACAACCCATTACCTAGAAGCCTGTCATATCACCTGTATTCAGTTGACTGCGTTTGTGATAAGTCATCTGGCTCATGTTCATGTTTAACATTTCAAACAGAAAATACAAACTGTCATTGATGAATGTAACTGAAACGTATATCTCATACATTCAAAGGGATTCAAAAACTTATAAAATTAATAAACACTAGTACTAAACATAAAGTTCCTTGCGGTCTCCTCACTCAAAGAGATTCAACAACTAATGAAGCTAATGAATACTAGTTACACCCATTAAGTTCCCTGCGGTCATCTCATTAAACTGAATAAATAAATGTTTATAAATAGGGACTTAATTGGAAGAAAGAGGGTATTGCTATGTCCATTATATTGTGCAATACCTGTGTACATTTTGCCAAATAATGTTACGTTTTTGGATTGAAAGCATCATTAAAGTCAAACATGATAATTCATTAAAATAACACGTTTTAGAAGAAACCCATACTATACGCCTTTAATAGTGCAGTAAGTGTTCAATTAGGCATATTTATATATAAAAGAAAGAAATCTATTTTTCTAATTTGTTTATATAGACTAGTAGTAATTGTACAAATAGCTGTAATACTCTTTAATCCAGATACTATAAATGGTAGCACAAGTAATGATAAAAAAGAAATTATATAGCATTAATAGAAGTAGTAGTAGTAGTAGTAGTAGTAGTAGTAGTAGTAGTAGTAGTAGTAGTAGTAGTAGTAGTAGTAGTAGTAGTAGTAGTAGTAGTAGTAGTAGTAGTAGTAGTAGTAGTAGTAGTAGTAGTAGTAGTAGTAGTAGTAGTAGTAGTAGTAGTAGTAGTAGTAGTAGTAGTAGTAGTAGTAGTAGTAGTAGTAGTAGTAGTAGTAGTAGTAGTAGTAGTAGTAGTAGTAGTAGTAGTAGTAGTAGTAGTAGTAGTAGTAGTAGTAGTAGTAGTAGTAGTAGTAGTAGTAGTAGTAGTAGTAGTAGTAGTAGTAGTAGTAGTAGTAGTAGTAGTAGTAGTAGTAGTAGTAGTAGTAGTAGTAGTAGTAGTAGTAGTAGTAGTAGTAGTAGTAGTAGTAGTAGTAGTAGTAGTAGTAGTAGTAGTAGTAGTAGTAGTAGTAGTAGTAGTAGTAGTAGTAGTAGTAGTAGTAGTAGTAGTAGTAGTAGTAGTAGTAGTAGTAGTAGTAGTAGTAGTAGTAGTAGTAGTAGTAGTAGTAGTAGTAGTAGTAGTAGTAGTAGTAGTAGTAGTAGTAGTAGTAGTAGTAGTAGTAGTAGTAGTAGTAGTAGTAGTAGTAGTAGTAGTAGTAGTAGTAGTAGTAGTAGTAGTAGTAGTAGTAGTAGTAGTAGTAGTAGTAGTAGTAGTAGTAGTAGTAGTAGTAGTAGTAGTAGTAGTAGTAGTAGTAGTAGTAGTAGTAGTAGTAGTAGTAGTAGTAGTAGTAGTAGTAGTAGTAGTAGTAGTAGTAGTAGTAGTAGTAGTAGTAGTAGTAGTAGTAGTAGTAGTAGTAGTAGTAGTAGTAGTAGTAGTAGTAGTAGTAGTAGTAGTAGTAGTAGTAGTAGTAGTAGTAGTAGTAGTAGTAGTAGTAGTAGTAGTAGTAGTAGTAGTAGTAGTAGTAGTAGTAGTAGTAGTAGTAGTAGTAGTAGTAGTAGTAGTAGTAGTGGTGGAAGCGGTAGTGATAGATGACTTTAGTGGTAATGCTATATCTAACATAGGAATGTAAGATCCATAGATAGTTTGTATTTTTTTTAAAGTACTTACCTTTTTCTGGTATATCAAAGCTGAGTATTTTAACGAGCCTTGTCTGCTTATAACATTTCAAAACGGCTAAAGCCTTTTCGTTAAGATTGAAAGTGTAAACAACAATAAGATCCGCTCCTAATAGTTTGTGTATTTCAATCCATTCCAACAAGTGACTGGCATTTAGTTCATTGTATGCAATCTTAGAGCATATGGCAAGTTGCGTGTGCGTTTTTGGATCATTTGCTGGTGTATATACTGTTTCTTCTGTACAGGGCAAGCTGTGTTGAGATGTGTTACGGTCATGCCTTTTAAATTCGATGGATAAAAGTGAGTTCGACAATTAAGTCTTGCTGCCCTCAGTTTTGTTTTCCATACATTTAGGTCTGCCTCTTGTGAAATATTCCATTCACCGCCTCCATTCTTTTTAAAAAAACAACAACACTTGTATGTGAATGGCCTTTGCAAGATCGTACTGCCAATCCATCCAATTAAAGCAACATTGTTGAAGTAATAGATTGTCGGTTCTGTGATTGTAGTAAGAGTATGGTTTCTTATCTTATTTTTGAATAATATAGAACTATCCGATGCAATGTTTGGTTGGCATACTTCATCCCTTTCTGTCAAAATAGCTGAATAAATGTGCATATGAAGCAAATACGCTCGGTGAAAAGTTGTACCTCCTTCATTCGTTTTTAGAGCTTCGGTTTGCTGAAGTAAACATAGATGTTGTATAGATAATAGAACTAAAAACTAATTTATCATTGCATTCCTACAAATGTCCAACTCTAATAT
Organism: Mya arenaria; assembly: GCF_026914265.1. Taxonomy (NCBI): domain Eukaryota; kingdom Metazoa; phylum Mollusca; class Bivalvia; order Myida; family Myidae; genus Mya; species Mya arenaria. The sequence goes on from NC_069126.1 coordinate 28,737,284, forward strand.
ATCAACATTGTTATAACCAGGCAGATAATAAGGATATTGATACCTTATTAGTCAACTAGTTTTCCAATCTTATGTTCTTTTAATTGTAATATATATATTATCAGATAACTCCTTTCTATATTTCTCTCAAAAGTTAATTCCTCCTGGTCATTGATCTCTATATGTTGTAGTTTGTACACACATACCGCTATACGATAAACTGTACCCAGTCCTACGCATATGTACCAGATTTCCACTTTTCTCCAAAATTTCCTATGCATTGGCCAGTGATGGACATTTAATTATAATAACATGGCTTGTCATGAGCTGCTGATAGTATCATCCTGGAATGTTTTATGTTCCTATCAAGTTTCAAGATTACAGTCTTAGCTAGGGTTAGAAAATGAACATTGCTAGACATACTGTGAAGACTGGGACTTTCAATTTGGTTTAAAAATATTTTTTTATCTCAACAATTTATAACAATTTTGTAACAAAGGTTGAAATAATTTTGATTGAATAAGTAATTTGTTGATATCACTTATGACTCATAATGAAAATATAAACATTATTATGAACACTATTGCTGAAAGAAGTGGGCTTTTGAAGAATTGTCTGAAAATAAATGTCTAGGTCCGTAGTAGGTGTTCGACATTAATGGAAGATAAAACTGTTCATTTAGTGTTCAATGAATTTCAGAAATCTGCATTGTGAATTTTTAAGACGTTATGATCAATGCAAACTTTAATATAATTATATAAAAAAATCTATTACACATGAACTTAATAAATTAATAAAACATTTACGTATCACTATTATTTTTCATTTAATGAATTAAAAAACGTGTCGTATTGGCAATATAATATTGTATATTTCTTCACAAAAATGGTTGTTTGTCATCAGCATGCCTTATTGTTATCTTGTTTATGAAACCTTTGAAGAAAACTTGAATCATGAGAGGGGTTTCATATTCATACAAATAGCAAGTAATAGTCTAAAATATGTGGTAAATTCATAAAAACACCCTACTTTCGGTTTTGCAGCGGCACGGGATACCTATTTGCTATTGATATTTTATAAAACAGGTACCCTCTTGTTTAAAGCAAAACAGGAAGTTGGCAAGATTGTTGTTGTTGATCAATCTCGACCCCTTGTTGTATTTTTGTTGAAGGTTACCCAAGGAAGCTTCCTGTAAAATTCATTGAATTTGGACCGGTAAGTTCAGAGGAGATGTTTTTTAAAGCAAAACAGGACGTTGGCCATTTTGTTGTTGTTGTTGCTGTTGATCGATCGTAACCCCTTGTTGTATTTTTGTTGAGGATTGCCATAGGAAGCTTCCTGTAAAGTTTCATTGGATTTGCCTGGTAGTTTCAGAGGAGATGTTTCTTAAGCAATTGTTGCCAGACGGACGGACGGACGACAGCCTTCGTGCTCAGGTGAGCTTAATATACAAAAAAATATCCATATTGCCTTATTATTTCATTCATTTTTCTTTCAATTTTATATAATGTTAAAAAAAACGTTAAAATGATAAAGCATAAAACTCTTCCTAGAATGTCTTCACTAAATAATACAGTCCAGAGTTTTTACCCTCAAAACTTATCATTTTGATAAAGGTTACTCAGAGTCAGTGTTATGGAATATGGATGAAAATAAGCAGTTTGATCTGTCAATTTTATTAAACGAAGAGCAAAAATTAACCATTAAAGCATTATTCAATCCCAATAATTGGGATTTTGTTAAATATTACAAATACATGGATGTGAATGAACCGAGTCAAAACAACAGGACGTGTTACATAATAATTTAGAATGTGATCATCAGCTGAGAATACATTGCCTTCGACATCAGAGGGAGCATTTTAAAAAATATTATAATGTTCAGGAAAATGAGAAATTGATGAAAATGATGGTTAAGATGGAACATGTACAGAGTGTTTAAGTTCACTATGTGTGATAACTCATGAACAGGCAAGGCTCGGTGTAGAGTAAACACATGAACAAAATGGAACAGTTTGCATGCAGAGTGAAATATAAAAAGTTCAGGTCAATGTCAGATCGCAGTAACGCATGAAACACTCAAACGTATTTAAATCAGAAAGCTAGCTTAATGCAAGGGACAATGTTGATTTGACAGTATTCAGAATGCGAAGAGAAATAGTGCCAAGATGTGTATTTGAATTGATCTGATCAGAATACCCAAATACAGCTGGCATTACCATATTGATATCACTGTGTTATATTCACTGGACTTTTATTGTCCCTCTTGAATTACTGCAACATCATATCGGTGTAATAAATATTGATATTAATATCTGGCGTGAATAAAATTAGCTTCATCATTATGTCTCATGTTCTTTTCAACACAAGCTAATGGCATTGTATTAACAAGTCAATGCTATCAATTACCATATAAACGCGTTCAAAACATACCACAGGTGCAAATTTGCATACGTGGCATAGAAAAGCAACGTAAACGAATAGATGATATAACTGTTTCATGATGTACTTCATACGGACATTCCATACTACGCATTTCAAATTGCAGATCAAAATCATCACTTGAATGTGAAAATGCAAATATGATCACTATCGACAGCGCTGTTATGAAAAAATCTTCGTTTTATTTGAAGTCATAACATAAATACAATCACAAAACACCTAATAAATATATTTTATCCCTTTTCCCATATGCATCCAGTGCAAAACAAGCTACATATGTTAATATTCTAGCACCAAACAACCCAATAAACATCTTTCCCTTGGTCGAAACAGTATTTAGAAAGCAAAAACGTATTTCTATAAGTCCACTGAATTCCTCAAACCCCATTAGGACGCAATTTCAAATTGTGTCTTGTAGACAGAATAGGTCGCCAGCAGCCCTCTGCATCCTTATTGTGGTTACAGACATGCCGACTCAAACAAGCCACAGACGGGCTCTTAAAAGTCAAGCCAGGGTTACCACAGACAGATTTTTCTCAAGTCCACTGTGTGTCCAATAATCATTTTGTGCCAAACAAACAATAAAGGGGCTCTATGAGGCTCTATATATGAAAATAGTTTTGTAATACTAGTACTTGATACTAAACGTTGTGAAAAAATATAGCATTGCTGGTTGGCCCAAATCCTACATGATAACGGTGATTTTAAAAACGATATACCGGCGAAAATAACTCGAGCCTTGGAAAATTCGAGCCAAGCGGGAAAACTTACGCTCAGTGTAAAGAGATCGGTCCTTAACATTCAATTCGAGCCAACGAGGAATTCGAACCAAGCGAGTTCGACCCAACGGTGTTCAACTGTATTGATACGCAAAAGTTCGTCACAATTAGTTTGTACAAGTCAACTTTAAATCAACGCTCTTCATATGAGAACATTCACCTTGTGTTATTTTTTTAAATGGATGGCTGTTGTTATAAATGAGAAAGGCAACATTATTGCAGACTTCAGAGGTACGATCTTGATCAGTCAACTATAAACTTCTGATTACGGTTTTTTGACAAAAGAAAGCAAATGGGTAAATAATTATTTACATGGAAATAATATGCGTTATTGTTTATGCAAATACAATGCATGGACATCAAAGTGATTTACGAAAGTATTGCTTAAAGGCCTGGTTTAAACCTTCTATAAGTGACCCCCTCCCCCACCCCCCAAAAAAAACTAAAAAATGTACACAATGTCTGTGTATTGATCTTATCTAAATACCTAATTGCCAGATATCTGGACCCTAAAATACCCTGAGCCAATGCACAAATAAACAGGAAATAAGGCCTTACGGTGCCATCAGCAATTGTCATGCCAAACATTCCTTAAACTAGGCCTTTAAAAGTAACACTGGTAACTGCGTTTCATTAACTATCAGAGGGAATTATTTTCTTTCAATCTTTGAACGGTAAGATGCGCTTCCTTTTTATAAAAAGGTACACTTACTTCGAATGTATCCCATATGTCAAGTTCACAATAAACCATTAGTCGCAATTAAAAAAAAAACACATACAAAGTGTGTCGGTTGGTTATGTATACACTATAATCTCTTAATCAAGAAATTGAAACGAGACCTACCACTACGTCAACACTATCAGCTTGTTGGTTTACTTGACACACATTTTTCTTTGGACTAAAAACGATTTAAGATGGCGGTAAAACCCCAAGAAATCAAGTAAATCCAGTGCCCTGTAAATCTAAATTCTGTTGCAATGAAGTTTATCTAGTGCCAAACATACCACAGTAAGGCTCTTCTACATCCAACTCAGTTCAAAATAATCACAAATGTAGCTACAATTAAGTCCATCATGTGTCAAGCAAACACCTAAGCAGCATACAAATCAGTATTCTTAACCACATAAGGCTTCTACACCGACCCTTATAGGATCTGACGATTCCCTTTGTGGATACAGTCAAGCATTTTCATAAATAAACAAACTTCAGAGGGTCTAAACGTAAGCAAGTCCTGTTCTCCATTATTTTCACTATGCCTACAATATACACATTCAGAGCCAAACAAACCCATGACCTTGAAGTAAGGGGCACGGATCTTGAGCGCGACACAACCTCGTAGTATGGTGTTCAGTTCTGCAAAAATCAGGACATGAATGAGAAACATAAAGAATCGACAAAAACGGGATGGAGGGACCGACTGTCGTACGTACAGAAATGATAACGCGAGCAATTCCTAAATAATTCCCACCTGACTGTGAAGCGGGAATATAATGAACACAATGTTTTCTGTGACCATATTATGATAACGTCAAAAAATCAGGTGCATTGGTTTGTAAACAAGTGCAAACAAAAAATGCAGCAAAGTTATGCATATTTCACCCTTAATCAAACACAAGAACCAAAAAGAAAACATTGTGAGTTCATGATCATCTTTTAACTTTTAATTCTCCAATTTGTGTAGGCAAATGAGGTGTTAAAATGCTCTAGAAGGGTTTATGTATATATTTTTTGTCTGCAAGCATGTTCCCTGTTTTTAAAGAACGTTTTTAGGCTTTGAGTTGAAAATCATACTCGAAAGTACTTAATTTCAATGAAAATCGGTCTCTGAAACATACCTGAAATAATGTTTGATTTACAAAATAAGTTCATGCACAAGTATGTAAAATTGTAGCGTTCCGATATTATTATTGCGTATCAATATTATGTACACCTCTCCACTCGCAACAATACCACCGTTTGGGTATTAGCCATATACGTTTACAATGGAGTACCAACTACCGTGTACTTTTTATACACATATTCGACCTTTCAGAAGAATTCTGTCTATGCAATATACTGGCTGATAACCTGCCCCAGTAGGCACTATTTTGAGTTATGCTCGCTGTATAGATTCTCCTGCCCATTCACAGCTAAATGATGACCATTTGACAAGTTACTCTCCATAAACTTCTGAGTACTGGTTATATAAGTGCACATGTGGGTTCTCTCACCCTTACCTAAGAATAGCCTTGATGTTGGAAAGCTTCGCTTTAGCTTTCAACAGCTACACTTGGTCATTTGATAACTTCACGGAGTGTTGTGAAAGTTCTATCTTCGCTATTAAAAACCTCCCCCTCTAAAATTGTAAACAATCAAATAAAATGGCTCTGGAAAAAGATTAAATGAAGCTAAAATGTGCTTAATCTCATAATTTTCCAAAGTTAGTAATAATAAAATAAAAGGATTACATGTTAACTATTAATATGTTAATTTCCTAGGAACTCTTCTAAAAGTGTATTCGTTAAACTATGTGCAAATATCAAGAATGAGAGTATTCATATAATTTACTCTCAATATATTAGAGCATGAATGTTTTATTCCCAGAATTTTAAATAGGAAATTCTCTCTCTCATTTTCACCCAATCTTTTAGTAAAATATTCTTAAAGTAATACTTTAATTCTATTGAAATTAATTATAAAGAATTTAACCAATGACTTCTATACTTAATTCTTACTTATATTGTACTTCTACTATGAATTAAGATAAATAAAACAAAAATTTACTTCAAAATGAAAATTCAGCTTGTCGCTGTGAAAATGGCTGCCAGAGTCCTTGATCGTCTGCAAGCTCGAGCTTATATACTAGAGCCGAAGGAACATAAAAAGTTGTTCATTCGGTGAAAAAGTGTTCCTTCGTGAGTTTCCTTAAAAATAGAACGTTTACTACTGCTTCAATTCAAACAGTGCAGAAATTATTATAATGAATGAAATGGGTTCTAAAATTAAGTGTATGAATAGAGGAAAGTCTAATTTACATGACTGCCACAAAGGCACAAAAATCGAAATGCTAAAAAGGGTGAGATAACAATCGAAACCTCAAAAATCGGCAATATTATGTCAGCATCTTGACAGTTGCTAGGGAGATTACCCAAAATGCAAAGCGGAAGTAGCTCATTCAAGATGACTGCCCCCATACATAACAACTTGCTTTTTAATAATTATTCGAAAAAAGGGGTACATATAAATCGTGGCTGAATAAAAGTGAGTTATATTTATGTTTTGAACTGTGGTTAAAACTTTAAAGGAACATATGGATGCTGTCATAACATATTACAAAAGAAACAGCTTCGTTAACATAGTAAACATTAAAAACACAAACATGTACATCATTTACGAAAAATGAAGATTCGTTGAAAATTTGGGGATATTACAATATTTTGCTTATATTAACAATTAAACACATTTATACACTCTGATATAAATGGGAAAACTCCCATACACTAAAAAACTACTTGAAGGTCTGGTGTTGAGCTAATTGTAACTGTATTGCATACTAATTCTATAGATAAGATACTACAGGGGAGGACATTCATATGTACAATCAATAATTAATCCAGTGCTGGTTTCTCCCTTCTGTCTGCACATTTCTAGAAGTGAAACAAGATAAATAGACCAAATAACATTTGTAAGCTGAGTCATTTTCCTCTGTACATGTATGTTTTTTTTGTGTGTAAGTTGAAACAATGCCTAGCCTTGCGCGTGTAAGTCATATACTGCTGAATATTCTACTGATTTTTATTTCCATATAGTGCTGTTATGGATAATTGGTTTATATATGTACATTTGTAAATAAGTTTTTATACTCTCTTTTTTAAGCTGTAATCTGAATTGAAATAGTATTTTCTATACTACAATTGTGTTCACATTCACTTAAAATTGTAGTTGGAATACACCGAATAAGTATGGTGGGTGGGGTGGGTTGTGGGTGGGTTTTGAGTGGTGAGTGAGTGAGTGGATGGGCCGTAGTGTCGGAAAGTTGGATGAGTGGACGGACAGGCGTGAAAGTGAGCGAGCGAGTGCCATGTTATCAGTCATATGTTGTTGTTTTTATCTTATTATCACAGGGAATCATCGTTCAAACCGTTCAGCACTATCAGTGCTTTGATTATACATACAATTCGTTCATGACAAACTCAATGCGAACATATAATAATGAAATTGGTCAGTTCAAGAAACACATCAGGGAAAACAAACACTGAAAATAGCCCTGCAGGATGACAAGCTAAGTGGTGATTTATTGACTGGTTCAAACTCATAGACTAAGAAGCCTTTTTCTCAAAATGAGGAGTTCGGGAGGCAATTTCCTTGACGGAATATATTATGAAGAACTGCATCTAAAGAAATTAACTTGACCCTTCAGAAATCAACTTCACCAGCCCAGATAAGATCAAAGAGGGCCAATTGTTAATGGCTGGGCGTTCAGCTGAAGTTAATTGGAGATTAACAGTTATATGTGATTTACAAGCTGATAAACCTTTGCTGAGTCTCAGTCGCTCTCTGGTACATATGAGTTGGACTGTACCTGTATTACTGTATCAATTAAATAAATCGAATGTTGACGAACTGATCAGACTGAGAACATTAACATGCTATTAACGGTCTCTTATTCTAATTTGTTTCGTTTTGGAATAACCTTATTGAAATTCGTTTATAATCTATACATACATGTATATAGTATATGTTTTTATTATACTCGTCCAGGATATCTGTTATTTAGCTTGCAAAAGACTCGCTTACTATCATATTTTCTGCACTTGTTGAATAAAATTGTGTATAATATCATATCTTGTGAAAGGTCCTTTATTTACCATAGCCTTTAGGATGTAAATTTAGTCTGCAAATTATGGGAGCTTTTTGTCTAATTATAGTTTGAATATCTCATTCTTTTGTATTGTTTACGTATTTATTTACCAGACAGAACACTTTACTTGTGCAAATGTAAGCGCCGGGTGTGCCGGGTGTCCCCAAAGTGGATACCCTTTATGATTAAGAATTTTGAAAATGATTTGAGAATTAAATTAAACTAAACTTATTCAATAAAAAATAAAAAACCGTTATGTAGAATGCGTTCCGTAATCGTTTTAGTAAAATATGTTAGTATTAAGACTTACATCGTTCTTGTTGTAAGACACACGTGCAGATAAGATCAAACACATATTTCCGATCACAATAAATATTCCTAATACGACTATTGCCTGGAAACATCCAACTTGAAATTTAATAAATTTCTTGCTTTACTGTCGATACACCATTTTTATTTAAAATCCTCAAATTATTATAAATTAATGAATATATCAAAACTTTGATGGATGTCTTTTTAAATTATTTACATTGGTAAAGATCGGATATGCATTAAATTTCATACGTACTTGGTTCATGAATAAAATTAAATCCATAAACGGTTGACTGGGACGTATCCATAGCTTTAATTTAATACGATACGGGTTCATTTTTCGCATGAACACTACTTTCACTAAATTACAGTATATACGAAAAACAGCATTTACTATAAATGTCTAAACACCTATCCACACATACATCAATCTTGCAAAATATAAATAAGTGTAGTACTAGCAGAAGAAGTAGTTGTCAAAGCATGAAACAAGAAATTCCAAACACATCACGGTCAGTGCCTGTCTGAAATGATATTACTACTACTCCATTTTTCTCTTAAACGTGTATTAGCTCATAACAACACTTTCGGATGAATTTAAACTGTACATTTACAATTGCCCACTACCGCCAGTGCCAGCCTTAGATAGTAGTGATCAGTGTTTGTGCTGATTTGTTGAGAGAAAGGGCATTAAAACATGTGGGTAAACGCTCGATTTATTATGTGAATAAAATTGTGCTTTCTTTTTAATTAATCGAACCTTGTTTTTGACTTGTACAACAAAAACTAGTAAAGATATCCTTACATAAACCGCAGGCCAAATGCACACGACAGGTAACCAGAGACATATACGTACCATTACTACATACACATGAACAAACACACACGCAACAAAAAAGCTTTACCGATAAAAGATGGGATTAAACCGTATTTGAAATTGCAGTAAATATAATTTTCTACGTTTGATTGAAAAGAATTAGGAGAAAATTGTTTCCCCTTGTATCGTTCCGAAACGATACGCCTGGGGGCGCTATGATTTCGCGCTCTATCGAGCACGTGTTTACTGTACAATATTGATTGATTCATTCAGCGCATGGTCACCAAGCTGTGTACAAGCATGTCCGACGATAATTCTTATTCCGACAATACAATTGCCATGCAGTTGCCTGATATTTCAAATAAACTTTCGCAACAAAGTGACGAAGTATCTGCTTTGCGTGAGGAATTTAGGGGAAACAGTGTTTCTGTTGGAAAAGAAGTTAAGAAATTGAAAACGGACATAGACGTGCAGTGGAAGAGGCAAGGTAACAAAGTTCAATACACATTCAACGCGGATATTATTGACAACTTTATGAGTCAAGCTTGTTGGGCTTTGGCAAACGACAAAGTATCCTACTGCAAAGATGTTCTCTCTGAAGGAATAGATAAACTGAAACACAGGCAAAAGTTAACTCGTATTGCTGATAGCTCCGAGGGTGGATGGGACACCGTGAATTGTTACGAATCTAATCCACTAGCCAGTGACTCTGACGATGAAACTAAGTTACGTAAGGCCGAAACGCAAGCTCTCAAGAAGCGAAAAAACAAGAGCGTCAAGCATCTTCATTCAGCGCGCAAGACGCCTTCTGCAACCGTTACTTCCGGCGCTTTGTATGGGTATCCTGCTTACCGTGGTTTTCAACCAGACGCATACAGGCAGCAGGCTCCAAGAGGCAGGGGGTCTTTTCGTGGCTTCTACGGCAACGTCCCAGACCCAGTCTCCCGTTCGGTTCCTGTTACTCCTGTGGGGAATACGACCACTTCCGGCGACAATGTCCGTACACCACCGGTGCCGCCGTCTTCAAGGCCGACGCCTCAGCCGCCAAGAAATGACGTGGCACAGGGCACCAGCACCGTGGAAGATTGAAAGATGAGTATATTTCATATTGGTCAGAACATTGTAAAGAACAGGAACATTCACACAATTTGACTACTGATTATTTTGAGTATGAATCCGGGCAAAAAGACATTATAGTTCGTGGTAGGCTTAGAGAACATTTAGATTTTTGGAAACGAATTTGTACAAATGATTTCATAATAGACACAATAGAAAACGGTTATAAAATCCCTTTTTATTCTTTACCAGCATCTTGTTGTTTAAGGAATAATAAGTCTGCTTTAGATAATTCTGAATTTGTTTCTGAAGCCATAAATGATTTGTTAATAAGAAATTTAATTCAAGTTTGTGAGTCTAGGCCTCATGTAGTTAGCCCACTCACTGTCAGTGTCAGAAGCAATCAAAAGAAACGTTTAATTTTGGATTTAAGAGTCGTTAATCGACATTTATGGAAACAATATTTTAAGTATGATGACATCAAAACTGCATTAGGCTTTTTTGAACAAGATTGTTGCATGATAAAATTTGACATACACTCAGCATATCATTTTATATAAATCTACTCGCTTCATACTGAGTTTCTAGGATTCTCTTGGGTAAACAGCCTCGGTGAAACTGTTTTTTATAAATTTTTAATCTTGCCATTCGGTTTAAGCAGCAGTGCTTTTATTTATAGTAAAGTTACTAGGCCCTTGGTAGCTAAATGGAGGGCTGAAGGCTTTAGAGTTATGATGTTTCTAGACGATGGTTTAGGTTCAAGCCGATAGTACTGTAGATCTAAGGCCACTACTTTTATATAAATTGGTTTACAAAACCGGCGGGTCTAATTTTCCGAAAAGTACAAAAAAAATAAAAAATGATTTTCACTTTTTTTTTCAAAATTACTTTCCCGACCGTATTGATTTTGGTGCGAAACGAAAGAAAAACGAACAGATAAGAGTACGAATGCAGTAGATCTCGACTGGTTTGTTGTTTCTTAGGCGTATTCGCCAATTTATAGTGATAGCATGTGTGCCAGTCAACTGTTATGGCAGCGCCGTTGGCAATGTTAGAATTGACGATAGCAGTCATTCTTTGTATGAAATAATTAATTTAAATATGCAGGAGTTGTTAAAATAACAATAGCAATAAACACTAGCAAATTTAACAGCCGACACGAACAATAACTGTCACGTGATTGTTGTTTTTCCCCGCCAATTTAGGTCATGAAAATATTGTTGTTTATAGATAAAAAATAAAAGTGTCAGCGGCTGCCATTGAATTAGTAGACACAAATATCTGAAAATAATGTGTGAGAAAAACATTTTATAACATGTTATGGTTAAATATCAAATAACAGTGCACTAAGTGTGAGTGGTGAAATCGAAAGTAAAATTTCTAAGTTGACACCGGTGACCTAGTTTCACAAGTTCGGTCGGTGGTGTTTATGGATTTTAAATCACAGAATGGTTTGGAAATACTTGTCATTGAGTCAATGTAAAGCTTGTGTTTATTCTAGATTACATGTTTATTCATGTTTGGGATAGAAGAGTAAAAACAATGACAGAGTTAAACACATGTGTCAATGACATTTACTAAGCCTAATGCCTGCGAGTTGTGTGCAGAACATTTAGATAAAACAACACGGAAAACTATTTTGAATAAGTCCATTTCAATTTGTAATGAACTTGATAGTTCACTGTTAATGAAATTTGTTGTTGTAACCAAGGAATACTCTTTAAAATGAAAAATAAACAAGCATGAAGTATAGATGCCCTGTGAATGCATGTATACACAAAATGGCGGAGTTGGAAGAAGATGAAAATATCTGATACATAATTATGGATTTCTCTGTCAGTTTACTATCATTGGTACATAATGTTAAGTCACATACTAGATTTATTATTTTGCTATGTGATTTTTATGTACTAATGTGGTAATTTGCTGCAAGATTTGAATTTGAAATGGATTTGGTGAACATCCCATGGTAATTATCCCTGTCTGAAAATATCCGGACTTTGCATGGATCGGGTAACATGCAACTAGTACCAAGCATGGTAAGGGTTATTAAAACTCAAATCTAGGTCTAGTTTGGTTTTTAGTTTTTCAGGAATTGTTTTCATAATATTAAAACTCAAATGTCTTCATAAACTGTTATTTCCTTATTTTCAAAATTGGTAATTATTCCACTTTATTGACATTTTCCAATATTGAAAAAACTGAAACAACATTTAGAAAATGTAATGAATTGTTTTAATACAGTGCAATTTTTGTGTATTTTAATGCGTAAAATTCGCTTTTTCTTCTTTTTTAATTTTTTATATTGGTCAGTTTTTAAGTGTTCTACATTCACTTTTGCTTTAGCATACCGTTAAAGCTAAACAAATGTCTTGCTGAGTGATATTCAATGTATCTTTGATAGTTTATACGTGTAAACATGTTAAAATGTCAAGCAAATGATATAAATTTTCAATGTTTTTATGTTGTTCTCTGATTTTCACCCTTTAAGAGTATGTTTTGTGACTTTTTTCCTTTTTTTTTTTTTTTTTTTTCGACCACCCGCTGGACATTTTTACCAAAAATTCTTGTAAACCAAAAAATAAAAAAGGAGTGGCCTAAGCGCTGTAGTAAAGCAAGATTTGATCTCCTCGGGGTTCGTTCCAAAAGCTGAAAAATGCATTTGGGTACCAGTTCAAAACATGCAATTTCTTGGAAATGATATAGATTCAAAAACAGGATCTTTGTCTATACCTCATGCTCGGCTTGAAAAATGTAAGGACACCCTTCAAGGTCTTGTTAACAGTGTACTAAGTCACAGTAGGGTGAACGTTAGAAAGCTAGCAAGTTTTACCGGTCAAATTATGTCCATGTCAATTGTCATAGGTAACGTTGCTCAGATTATGACACGTTATTTAAGTATGGACATTATTCAGGCCCCTCATTGGGATTTCTATGTGTATTTAAGCACACAAAGTAAGGACCAACTTCGTTTCTGGGAAAATGAGTTGCCTTCGTTAAATTGTAGAAGACTCTTTGAAAGTCATTCTTGTTCAAAGATATTTTACACGGATGCTTCGTCGTACGTGTACGGTGGTTACGAGGTTAGTACAGTTAACGGAGTAGCACACGGTGTTTGGTCACCTGACGAAATGTTGAAGTCCTCCACGTGGAGGGAGTTAATGGCTGTGTATAGAGTCCTGTTGTCATTGGTTCAAAATTTGAGGTTTCAGAGGGTAAAATGGTTTACGGACAACCAATCCGTTTCAAAAATTGTAGCTAATGGTTCAATGGTACCTGAATTACAAGAAACCGCTTTAGATATTTATAGATATTGCGCGTCAAATTCTATTATCGTAGAAATGGAATGGATTCCAAGGTCCGAAAACGACAAAGGTGATTATTTGTCAAAAATCGTAGATTACGACGATTGGGGTGTTTCGCAAGCAATAGTAGATATGGTTCAGAATAAATGGGGGAATCTTGAAGTAGATTGGTTTGCGTCTGATTTCAATGCAAAATTGCCCTGCTTCTATACAAGATTTTGGAACAAAGGTTCCAGTGGCATAGATGCATTTACTGAGAATTGGTCTGGTAAATTTGGACTGTTCGTGCCACCAATTTGTATCCTTCCGAGAGTTATCAGGAAAATGATTACTGACCATGTTTTTTTTGGAGTTTTGATAGTTCCGTACTGGCCGTCTTCAAGCTTTTGGCCTTTATTATGTCCACTTGGGACTTTTACAGATGCAGTGTTAGACTGGATGTATTTACCAACATCAAAGAGTTTTTACACAATTTGCAAAAACGGAAAAAGGTTGTTTGGAAATAAGGATTTAAATTTCCAAATGTTGGCACTATTGGTTAAATTTTGATAGAAGGGAGTTAAATCATGTACTTATTTAGAGCAATTACAGTGCTTTATTATCTCCCTTTGCTCCACACAGCTGCACGTAAAACATAATTACGTTAATTGCGTTACAACATGCTCTCAAATTGTGGCATTTCTAATTTTAACCAGTCAATTTTGTTTTGCATTATATGATAATCACGAGTTTTTAATTCCTACAGCATATTATATATAGCCTTAGGGCATATTTGTACGTTTGTACGCTGATCAATTACAAATATAAAATGCTTGATAGTATATTTATTCGCTTTAAATGTTTTCAGTAGCCAGAAATTACTCTGTTGAAGTTTTAGAAGCAAATATTGTAAAATTTACACATGAATTTAGGCAAACGTAACGCAAATTATGTTTTACGTGCGTTATAGGTCGAGCGCTTTTTACAATAGTCTGTGAGACATATGCACAGTTATAGAACATTTAGTTCTCACAATAGTACCTAAAGTACATAAATTTCATATAATGGTCTTGTAGACATAATTATTGCAATGAAGTAATGCATTTTCATATATGTAGGCTTGACAGCCATTAGAATAGTCAGCGAAAGAAACGCACGCATTTATATATACAGGCTCGGCGGACATTAGAATAGCCAGTTAAAGTGATGTACGCATATATACGAAGGCCCGGCGGCCATTAGAATAGCCAGTTTTAGGTATGTGCTCATATAAATATGCAGGCCCGGCGGCCATTAGAATATCCAGTTATGTGTTCATATAAATATGCAGGCCAGGCGGCCATTAGAATAGCCAGTACAAGTTATGTACCCACATACATATGCAGGCCAGGCAGCCTTGAGAATAGTCTTAGAATTTATGAAAAACTCCATGTGTTGTACTTATGTACTACGTTCATGTTTTATGATTATGCAACAAAGGTTGAAAGCGTTCAAATAGCTTTAATAACTAGTTATATTCACAAGATATAAGTTTTGTTGTTTAATAGATTTAATAGTATCATTATAAAGTTAACATGTTGATATGTTCATTTTGCAAATAAAAGATACATTTAATTTAAAAAGATTTTTACATCTATTTTTCCAGATTCACAAACACGAGATAGACGAGCTGCCGGAGGTCTTGGCGGACAAGGTGGCCCTTCTCCCTCAGATACTGCAAAAGTCAAGAGCCGAAAGCACGTGCAAGAACTATAAACAGTCGTTTCAAAGGTGGAAAGTTTGGGCTCTTTCAAACGGTTTCGGGATTAGGGACATTTTGCCCGCTAGCTTGTTATTAATGTGTTAGAATCAGCAAAACGTATAAATTCTAGGTCTACGATTAAGAAGGAACCTATAACTGTTAGTATCCTACAAAAAATGTATGATAGTCTTTATGGTGAATGTAACCTAATGTCACAGAGAATGATTTGTGCATGTTTAATAGCCTTTTCTGATTTTTAAGAAGTGCTGAATTGTTAAAGATAAAGAGAAGTGATATTATTATAAGTACAGCATATATGGAAATATTTATAGAATCTAGTAAAACTGATCAATATAGAGACGGCGCATGGATAGTTATAGCGCGAACTGGAACTTTGTTGTGCCCTGTTAAGAATTTGGAAAAGTATATTCAATGGGCTGGATTTTCTGATGAATCTTACATATTTTGTAACTTGAGTGCTACTAAAACAGGATTTAAAGTCAGAAGTGTTAACAAGCCTATGTCTTATTCAACTCTTAGAGATTTGTTCATAAAAACTTTCAAACCTTTAGTTACAGACGTTCGTAAATATGGCTTTCATTCACTTCGTTCTGGCGGGGCTACGGCTGCCGCGAACAAAGGTGTAAAAGACCGAATGTTTAAGAGACATGGACGTTGGGCGAGTGAAAAAGCGAAAGACGGTTACGTAAAAGATAGTTTAGAACAACGTTTGGTTGTTTCACAGTGCTTGGGTTTATAAATGATGAGTTCCGAATTAGTTTTGTTTTTTATAAAGTCGCATTCCCGTTCTTTATAATTCAGTTGATTGGCCATGACGCTTACAACAAATTAAACATTTGTATACTCTACATGTTGTTTTTCGTCTTAGTACAAGATCGAATTAGTAAGATAGAGTGAGTAAGGATTGATTCTAGGGGAATATAATTTTCTACGTTTGATTGAAAAGAATTAGGAGAAAATTGTTTCCCCTTGTATCGTTCCGAAACGATACGCCTGGGGGCGCTATGATTTCGCGCTCTATCGAGCATGTGTTTACTGTGCAATATTGATTGATTCATTCAGCGCATGGTCACCAAGCTGTGTACAAGCATGTCCGACGTTTTTTTATTTCAAAAAAAAACTTAACGGGTTCATTCATATCAAACATCGGAACTCATCATTATATTCTTGAAATCAGTATACATTATGATATACAAAATTTTGTCTTTATATGTTACAAAAGTTGTGTTGTTACATAGATATATCAATGCTTTTTGAAAAATTTCATTGAAAATGTGTTGTTTATGTTAGTATATGTTGAAATATGTGAAAATGTTTGTGTATGTACAGTTGATTGGCCATGACGCTTACAACAAATTAAACATTTGTATACTCTACATGTTGTTTTTCGTCTTAGTACAAGATCGAATTAGTAAGATAGAGTGAGTAAGGATTGATTCTAGGGGATAGTAGTTTCTTTGGGATGTTTAAAATTAAAGCAGGCGGACATTATATTCCTCTTCTTTCATAAAGGTTTCCTCATCCAACTTTATTATAAGATGTTTTTCTTCATCCAAGTTTTAACTGCACACCCTAAAATAATGAATATTCTGCGTCTCCAAACATCACAGTATCCGAAAAATATAAATACAACATTATTTCCGTGTAAGTGAATTCTTTGAAGTATTTGCAAAGCAGTAATGTCACTAAGTACCTATTTCAGAACTGCTTGAGGAACGCCTCACATTCAATTCTTTGATCTTGTTTAAATGCACAGGTGAAGGCTGCTTTTGTGATAAACTGGTTCTCAAGCTGACAA
Source organism: Mya arenaria (assembly GCF_026914265.1). Lineage (NCBI taxonomy): Eukaryota > Metazoa > Mollusca > Bivalvia > Myida > Myidae > Mya > Mya arenaria. The sequence goes on from NC_069126.1 coordinate 28,754,353, forward strand.
GTTTACCGACATATATCAATAAGTCATAGACGTGCTTTGTTTTGAATAAAAGATAATGTGTTTAAATAGCAATACATAGCAAAAAATCAATTAATCAGTTTGTATGAAATATGCAAATATACAATTGAGGGGACATAATTCATAATTTGTGTGTGGTTGTGCGATTATTGGATTTAAAATAACTAAAAATAAACGAGCTACTTTACACAACTGATCACTTTTACTCTAATCGCACAGAAAAAACATCATAATTAGTTTGGACTTGAATGCAGTTTTCATCAGCAACTCAGTAGTTTATTATGCATCCAATAGGTCGCTTGTCAAGAATAGGTGTCGCTTTGTTAAACATAACATATCCATAAATGGTAAATCGTTCGTAGACTAATCACTGAAAACAACACTACTGATTCCAGTGGCTCCCCATGCTAGTCGAAATCATTTGCGACTGCCTAGCGGTGCTAATTATCGTTATGATTGCTGTCCGGTGTGTGGTTTTATCTGAAAGGCGAAAGACAGCACCGGAAAAGGAGGTCTTTAATGCTCACTTTCAGGAGCGACAACCGTCAGTAATCTGTTATATTTATAAGTACAAATAATGACAGTTTCGTCGATCAATATCAACAACCATTTCTTGTGAAATTTCATTTCAATACCGAACCTCTTTTAACTGTTAATTAAACCGTTTCCGTCCGGGACGAACATAAGTTGTAAAGAATTGTAATTGTATTACCAAATTTGAGCACACACGCATATGTCGTGCCAGGGTTTAAGACTGCCTGTTTATTAAAAAAAGCTGTCAAATATTAAAATTACCATGTTATTATTCATGTTCATGGAATGCTCTCTTTATACAAATCTTGTTCAAAATTGTTGTTGATTTATTGTCTGCTTTACCCGTATGGTTTTGCCAGCTACGAGATTAGTATTGCAGGTAGTTAGGTAGTTAAATTGAAGTAACCCCAACTTATGATATAAAAAAATAAAATATTATACAAACATACGTTTATGAACGTGTACAGTTAAATTAAGGGACAACCATTATATATCTATTCAAAAACTTCATGACGAAGATTTTAGAAGATATTTTAATTACGAATAAACATAGGCTTCTCTAAAGCTATGGGAAGTCATAGTGAAATGAAGTATGTGTACTGCCTGAATGATCATATGTATAAACAATTGTGACCATATTGTGTTTTTATATCGGTTACTTGATTTTATCGTCTAAAATGGGGTCTATCTTACAATAACGATGAATAAGTGTTAAATTTGCCATATTTTGATAATAAAAACTTGTCGACGTGATGAAGAGCAAAACTAGGAGTTTATAAATATACAACATACACGTTTACAACATGACAGTATGCAATTAAAGTAATATTTAAACAACATACACACTTACGTATTTCATTTTCGAGTACATATATTGGAATTTCACAAAAATGGAATTACCAGGCCTGTGTCTTTTTCTTGTTGCTTTATCAATAGTTACTTAACTGTATAAGTAAACATAACGCACAATTTAGATACCAATTATATATATACACACTTGAAGACAATATCCACATTGCATGCACCTTCTAGATACGAAAACGATATATCTAGATAAATGTGTATCGAATGAACATCATATTATTGCTACAGATAACTAATATATATAAACTGTCATAACTATATATCAGTTATGATATGCCAGCGTGTCTGGGTATATAAAATTGCTCAGAAATCTATGCGAACAAGTTGTAAATGAGGTTCACAAGATATGTAGACGTGTTTCTTATGAGGCAATCAACAGCATATCCAATCAGTTTATTGCTCTGTATGAAATGAAACTAGCATAATCTAATGGAGTGTCAGAGTTGGTAGTAACATATTTCTACATCAAATGCCGTTTCGCATCATTAGCACTACAGAAGCAAATTCGATGGACAGATAAATTGACTATATGTATCATTTGTTTACAGATGAAACCAATAGTATTACCTTTTTTAAGCCAGCAACCAAAGATATGCTGGTTTATTGTCGCAAAAAAAGTTCCGACATTAACTCTCCAACATTCTCACGTGAGCACAAAGACATCAAATGGATAACATGTTCGTTCAATATGGTCTTCTAACATGCTTTTAACGGGAGTGTACCATAGTATATATATAATCGCTTATATAGTTTATGAGATTATACTTTTGTAAGAGTCTATTTATTTCAGGAATGAATCCAAGGCTTTGTTGGTCATAATTAATGAATCTCATCAGCCTAAAAACAGTTTAAGCGAGATACGCATTTGGCAAGCGGCATAGCTGTCCAAGGAATTGTAATTTCCTTTTGTCAATACAAGTCTCCACTAACGTAATAAATAATTGCACATTGTCCGTGCTTACTGTGTGCTTAATAGACTGTATAAATTTAACACAGATCATATCAAATCTCTTCAGTTTGACGATATCGTTTTTGCATGTTTGTCAATAACTCACTGCCAAAAAGTCCTTTGGGTATAACAACGCTATTGTATACGTCACTATATGGTTTACTTTGCCGAAGATCCCACATGGGGTCAAGAACTTACCTCGTAATTTATAAGACACAATTTAAAAAGCGGACACGGGGTGTCTTTTATAAGAACGATCAGAGGCTTTGCGTGACTGCTCAGTATTTTGGAGTTTTGTTATGATAGCACGCGAAATTACAATTATTAATTGGTTTTTGCATGGCGTAGGTTATTATTTTATTTGAATGGAGTGTTGTTGTTTTCAAAAATAATTAAATGAAGATGTTTCTTCTAAATGAATAAATAGCGAGTGATTGTAAAACTCCTATCCCCATTTTATGTTATTCCAGAAAAAAGAAAATGTGATTTTATATTTGACCTTTTAACTCCTTTTGCTAGTTATTTGAATTCAGTTATCTATTCAAATTAAGGATGTAATTATAAGAACAACTTTCTTCACCTCGACCATCTCGTTTATGAAGTTGAATTTTTAAGAACTTAATGTATAAACGCAAATTAAAATGTTAATGATTGGTTTGATTTAAATATTATTTGAATAAGTTTAGATTTCAAATCACCGACTGTAAAACTATGTGTGTGCGCTACCTGTTTAGTTCTTTATCACTCAATATCTTTTAATATTGTTGAAGGACCCTTTTCTGTATTCAGCACAGTATGACACTATATATTCTGGATACGTCGATGTTGCTGGAAATTTGCGTACCATTCTTGTAAGTGATCGATACATTATTGGATTTGACTTGGCGCCGGTCATATAAACACGTGCACGTGCGTTATTTGACCGAAATGAACTTGCATCGGAAATGCAGTGTGATATTCAAAACAATTAACATTCATGCGCGTCTGCCAATTTGAGGGATGTTTCTATTCATCAAGTCCATTAGGTATTATGGGATATTTTCCTTCCTTGAGTATTAGTTTAAAAAATGATAACATGTAGTTGTCTCCGTTGTTAGGTTTAGAATTTTTGATTTGTGTGAACATCAATCATTTGCAATATCGACCCTAACCAAATGAAGTTCAACGTAATGTAAGATTTTGAAGTTTTGTAGAATTTCTAAATTGTGTACGTATTCCTGGTCGTCAACGAATTTGTTCTCGTTTTTGTTGACAATCGATGCATTGTCCGTCTTTTAACACCAAAGCTTTTTGCAAACAAATGTTTTCCAAATCCGGCCGTGCCTTCAATGTAAACGAGATTTTGCCTGTTTATGACGTCTAAGGAAAATTTCATTCACAGAGGCAATTGATATTCTGAACCTTTCGCGACCGCTAAGAAACATGTCATCTCGTTACTTTTCGTTTGTTTTCTCAGCCCATTGTTGAATTAGGTTCGTAAAAGCTACCTGGTAACGAACTGTAGAATTCATCATAGAAAACGCTTAAGTCTATTTAAAGCCTGAATTACATTATTAAGGACAGTCATGAAATACCTTAAAACCTTAAGTGACTAAAATGTTATACAACGGACAATATACTGATACTTTACAAATGGTTTGCTCAAACTGCACTTTCTATTTGTTAACAAGTTTGTTAAGACCGACATGTTCTGTTATGTAACTTACACATCAGGGGAGAGGCGAACACTTCGACAGATCCGACGGCCCTGAAACATTTATAAAAACATTTTCCTGAGCAAAAACACCCAACAACAACATTTAAATTTCAAAAACAGCTTATTTGTTATCATGGAAATGGAAATGAAAGCCATTTTTTTCGTAAAAAGAACACATAAAGTTTCACTCCAATTGAATACAACAAATTATTCAGGTAAACATACGAACTTGCAATCTTGATGATATATGTCGATGTCTACTTAACATATATACGCCTGATATAATTTGAAAGGATAACTCCTTATACTACAAATGAATGACAGACATTACATTTCCGATGACGTAATTGCACTTTCTTATACAAATGTTTTAAAATTACCTTTTTGTATCGTAAAATTACATTTTGAACTTTGCACAGTTTTGAATGATACTAAGAATCCCATTCAAATCTGTTTTAGCGGATTTCAAATCACTGTAGCCTTCAAATAAACAAACACATTTGCATCCCTCCACTCATTGGAACAGAACACTGACGGATCTGTATTCTTCCAACATGGTTTTACCATAGCTGTAATGTTTCATTTTATATGAAAACATTTCATCACATTCCTCGGGACACTGCTTTGGTAGCATAACGTGGTATCTTCAATTGCCCCTTTAGAATGTCCAATGCACCGCAATGAATAATAAACTTTAATACTCAATTACTTTACAATATGGTTTGTTTGGCTTCATATTTGACGATTTACGAATACATCCGTATAAAACTAAAACCTTAGTAACTTAAATCCTCCCTCCTCATACTGAAACTTATATCAGAATAAGAAAACTTATAGAGTTTGAAATCTATTTTCTTTTTTTTCATTATGCTGATGTGATCTCACTATTTGACTTAACGCATAACTCTTGTTTGTTATTAAATGCTTTATCGCTACTGTCAATTGATAATGAAGGTCATACTGCTTGTCCTTATCACCACCAATACATTGAATAGTTTCAAGTGTAATCGACATGTTATTTTACCTAAAATTTACTCGTACCAGTAAGATATTGGCAGTTTAAATGGCAATATTTATCTCATGAAATAGGGCAACCAAATGTGACGTTTATCATGTGCTTAGCCTTCGTTAAGAATTTAAAGGTTAAATATTCAATGAGTTTTAAAATACTGTCATTACAAAATGTATACGTATTCAATATATCTGACTTGGCACTTTTCAAATGGTTTACGAAACAGCAATTGTTTTTAAATTTACATCATTAATAATAAACTCAAAGTAACATGAACTAATATGATGGACTAAACGATACAAAGGAAAAAGTAAATTCTTATACGACCGGAGTTTTGTATTCAGGCCTTTTCTATTTGGTTTTTGCTGACTCTTTCTATTAGGCGGAAATGGAACATTAACTAATTACAATATTTTAAGCACAAGACATCGTAACTACTGCATTGTGCTTGTTCGTCTACACTTGGTTATTGCTACGTATTTGGCTACTGGACTTTGCTTAAGGTTACAACTGTGATTGTGTGTACCGTAAAATACAGTTAATTATATCAATGGTACAGTAATGGAAACACAAATTGTTTAAGTCTGACATTGTTGACGAGGACATTTATTAAATAAATTGTTTTGCTTCTTTGTGAGAAAATGAAACAATGTCTAAGGCGCGAAGCTAAATCAACACAAAAAAATGAAGCATACATGTACTCTCAAAAATTTAAAAAACATACCTTACAAATATGTGAATAACAAATATGTAACAAAAGCAAAAGCTAAGGATGTAAGTGTCACTTGAACTTCAAAATACAAAATCATCCTTCTTTTTTCATCACGTAAAGTATTACTTTCATGTTACACGTTAAAGGAACGTTATTTGTTTGTTTCATGAAATAATTATAACAACACATCATTATAAAGCGAAAGAGCGTTCCCTAAAACGTAGAAAGTATAAACTACTCACGTTTTTTACGGGATAAGTGAAGGTAGTTCCTATTATTCCTATGGTACCTTGGAGATACCAGATATACCAAAATATGTCATTCAAGTTTCAGTTTATATTAAGCTTTGCTTGAACAATTACAAATATTTTTGGTTTACAATCCAACCATTATAATGCTTTTATGTATGGTCAGTTTTGTATTCAAAGATATTGCAGGTGCAAAGAATATACATGAATTGAAGAATATTTATTACCTAATTAGCAAACCGACACATAGGTGAAAGTTTTTGTTATGTAGGATGACAAATTGAAGCCAATATATACAAAATAAGATTGCTTTCACCCCTTGTCATTTAAATAAAAACTTTTTTTTTAGTTAATGGGACATTATACTGGTCTTGAAGAGCTTGTTTACGAGAGAAGATTTAATACCTGTTTACCGTGGCAGTGCTCTTCAAATATGTCATTGCATGCAATAATTGAAAGGGTTTTCGTGAACTTGTTGTAATTCGAAGACATTCATGACGAGGGCAATTATGCACACACATAAACTTTAAAGCATGTAAAGTTTCACAGACACTTGGTATTTTGCATACGCCTGCCTCGTCAATGTTTTTGCATATATATAGTTCGGTTCTTATCGTGAACTTCGCGAAATTCCTGATTATCACTTTACTATGATACAAATCAGTTAAATATACAGAAAATCTGAGATTGCTTCTAATATTTTATAATTATGGTTACCATATGTTTAAAATATTTTTGGCATATTCCTTTGAGGGTTCTTATACTGTTTTATAAATATGGTTATCATATGTTAAAGGTATAATTGGCAAACTCCTAAGATTTTACTATAATACCGTTGCATTGTTTTGGTATTGCAATTCATTTGCACCGTTGACCTTGTACATAATCATCATGCGTTGATCTTTAAGTTTACTATAAGCTATTGCTAAGATTTAAAACATAAACATACTGGTTCTTTCAAAAGTGCCATTGCACCAGCGTTGCCGCACCGATAACATGTGATTTTGTTCTATCCACAAAATTCGAGCTCTTCATGTTTGGCAGTTAAACAATAAAATAAGGCGCTTGTTAGGCGTTAAGGGTAAGATTTAAAAAACAATAAACAATCTTAAATAACATCATTTAATTGAAATGCATTGTTCCATATCAACGTTCCTCATGACCTTCAATTAAAGTTTAAGTTTAATCCTCACAAATCATAAATCGAGAACAGATTGATGAGAAGTTCAAATGTTTTTTTTTATCAATTAAGCTATTTGGAATGGTCATATATATATGTTCAAAAACATAATTCCGAAACGCTTGGTTGCTATAGATGACTCAGATAGGTTATTGTTTTAAAATTTTCAAGAAAATTATTCTTGTATGATGTTCTATTAAACGAAAAACGTTTTTAATGGGATGAAAGGCATTAAATTTAACACGATTTGTTACTTTTTTTTTAAATATTTGTTTTAATGTTATTATTGCCGCTCATAAAACACAGTCTACTTGTATATAGCGGTATAAAGTAAACTTTGATGTCATACGACCGTTTTACTCATCGTGTTAAGTGTCGGAAGTATCAGCACAAAGAGGACTCTCTAGTTAATGATTCATTGTCGTAATGGCTATGAAAATTGTATGATAACGTTTTGTATATTTTGATCTTTATCACAATCAATTTCGAAGCATATAAGATGGATTATATATTTTTCATTTTAAAATGTGTATGCATTTTATTTTTTCTACCTAGTCATCAGTGCGCGGGTAAGACACTTTATTTAAACGTCTATTCACATAAAATAACATTAACAATGAAATAATATTCAGCGTCGTCTTTTATCTTTTCGTTCTTCTTTTTGGCGTGTTTGACGAGGGCATCTTATTTATATAACAAAAGAGGAATCATAATCATGCGCATGAGCATCGAAATTCAATAAGATGTTAAAACATCTAGTTTGCGAACAGCATGACGCGCTCGTGTCCGTTTGGTCTAAGGTCGGGCACTATATTTAATATGCCATGGTAGACACGTGCTCTGCGTGAGTTTGTTGTAATAAATTATTTTTTTCCTTATATTTTGCCTTATATACCTTAAATAATCAATATCTGGAAAAAATTGATGTGTAAATTGCATTTTGTACATGTCACTCAATAAAGCGTGCAACGTTGTTGTCATGATGCGTTGTAACTTTAGGATAACGTCGACGTCAAATGGTTCCTCTAAAAAAATGTTCGACAATTATGTTGTTTTATCCATTTCGGGATAAACTTTAATGTATGATTGCATATTCGCTCACGCTCTATAGAAACGCCATACATTCCGTTAATTACACAGAAAAGTAAAATAGAAATAGCACGTTATTGCGCGTGTCTCATCTGGCATGGGGCTGCTAGATAAACAAATCCAGCACGCACGTTACCACCGAAAATATATCGATTTCTCGCTTATGTGTAAGTGTGTACAATTCAAAATGATAGAGGTACGCCACTGAAATTGTTGGTCTTGTTGCAAACGTTATCTTTTTCAAGAAAGTGTTAAAAAGTAGAATAAAATTCATTGTTAAACATAATTTTAATACATTTGAATTGGTAGATCAGGAACAAATGAGTTCGATATATAGTTTGGTTTGACTGAAAATGTTATATGTTTCTCTTAAAATACATACCGTCGAGTGTTTAAGTACAATACTTATATTGATGTCTTAAAATTGAGTCAATTGCTTTAAGTGTGTCCATGCTTAAAAGCTGATACAATCTTTAAACCCTCAATAAATGCGTTACTTTGTTGTAAGTCATTAAAAGCCAGTAAAGATGATCCGGAAATGAAGTCAAGTTGCAACATTACAATTATCTTGACTATAATAGCAGCATACATTTGTTATGAACGTTCAATTTGGTTTTCCAGACTGTGGAACATTACGACTCCTAAATACCGACCACATCAATCAAGGTGACGATGTGAGGCTCGAATTTTCTAATATCAGAAGTCAAGACCCAAGTTTGGTCCAATGGTGGAAAAATAGAAATATAATTGTAAATATAGATACCAACTTACAGCGTTTCTCTATTGCCGCTCAACACGGCCGTGTCACGTTGACAATACGTAACGTCAGAGCTGAGGATAACGGTGGATACACTGCGGATTTAGGAAGCATACAGTGTTCACCACCGAGTAATGTTTTAGTTACGGTGAAAGGTAATCAAAAAACAAAAACCCTAAAAGGCGCATGATTTCAATGAAATGTTGAACAATTATGCTCAAATGCTGTTTCAAAAGAGAAGTTTAAACGCTTTCATATCGTATCAGTATATCTTTTTTCAGCCCAGAATTATTAACATATTTTCTACACACTCTCATACTTATTATGTTGTTATTGCTATCGTATGGTCAGTAGAGTTAAAGATTTTAAAGGACATATGACAGAAGCAGAGTAGAGAGTTATCATTAGCATCTGTTTAGATTGTGTTAAACGGATTATATACAGAGATTACACAATTTTCGATAACTTATCATTTATATCTACTGTTGAAAACTATATGTTTCCTTTGAGCTACTGTTCAGTATTGTAAGCGTTCAACATTAGATTTCGTCCAATAAGAAGGCGTTTTGTCTCTAAGATTTTCAATCAATTCCCTTCGGTAAATCAGCAGTCATCCGTTATTGACTTGAATCATATGAGGCGTTTGATATAAACATTAGCTTTTCCTGTTAGTGAGTTTACACAATATACTGTAGATCACTTAAAGCTTAAACAATGTTAGTTTGTACTAACACAAAATTAATGGTAACGCGACTGCGTTTCAACAGACCAATTTTTTTAAAATGTCCAGTTCCAGTCCAGAAACCACAGTCGTTTCGCTGCGCTCCGCTTCCTTAGGTAACTTATTCATGAAAAAAAAAACCTTAATAAACTCTAACCTATACGACGAACTCGAAATAAACAATACGTCAATAGCATGTACGTATAACAGGTTACTATGTCGTTAAAGCTGTAAGTGTATGTTAAGGATGAAAAGAATGTCATTGATAATTATATTAATATGTTTTATTATGTGTCATTACATACAATTTCTTTGCTCAACGGAGGTATATGTGCGAAATTGACTCTTTTCTGGTTCTGTAGTATTTCCTGAATAGAAATTAGAAGGATGTGTTTGAAAATTTCAGTTTTAACAAGGATATGACAAAATTTCCGATATGGGTGTTTGACGAAACATGCATACATGTATTTGAAAGTCGGTGGTTAATACATTCTACATTTCAGAGCCAAAGGTCCTTTCCGTTATTCCCAAATTCCCTGACAACGTTACCATCCCAGAGTTGGATTGTGAACGATGCCTAGTGGGAACGGTTGGCGTCTACATAAACGTGGAATGTATTGTGTTTGGGATTACCCAGACGGACCTGGTAAACAACAAGCTTCCTTAATATTTATTCGCTCACTTTTTTAAACGTTCAACAGACCTCAAAAACACATTTCGATAGGTAGAAAAATAATTAAAAAAATGAATGTACAATTTCGAATCATAAACCAGACTTGGAGTGTTGCTTAACATCTCAGTATTGACTTGCGTATACATGTATAGGGCGGTCATTAACGTTTTTATTATTATATAAAGACATTTTATCTTTTATTTCTATTACTGTCAATGCATCAACACATTTTGAGTCAATTCAATACACTCGTCCTGTGTTTTTAATGTTTAACCGTGTTATGGTCATGTAATGATATTAATTTCATTTGGCTTTGTCATTTGGTGGTATTTGAAAACAGAGTGTAATAACAAGTAATTTTTCGACGTTTTTAATATCGCTCTGTTTAAAAATTGATTCTAAACTAGGGATGCAAACGAATATTCGAATATTTGAATATTCGATCAAACGTTTGGTATTCGAATGTCAAAATTGGTATTGAATTTCGAACATTCGATCTTTTTGAATAAACAGAATAATAAACCTTTTGCCTAAAACTCTGTCGTCATGTATAAAGTTTGTTTGTCTTATTTTTACAACGATTGGCCCTTAATTCCAGAGGAGTGAGTGCGCTGACAATACACTAAACACGCGTCATATGCCATTTAGGAACATATCTTCGGGTACTACAAAAAGTCCCTGTACTAGTTGCTTAATATGATAATAAATGTCTTTTAGACAACTGACGTCAGCAATTGCGATTAAGTTCTGTAAAACTGTATAGAGTAGCGTTATAGGATATATTTTCTCTATTTTTGTACACTAGAAGAGTTTCAATCACCATATATTTTCGTTTTATAATATTATTTTACTAGTTTCCAAGTTTGTTTGGTTTTGCCATAGTTATATACAGTGGAATTTTATTCGATTTGTTTCTTGCTTGTTCAAAATGTTTTACTTCTTTTCTTTCGAAAATGGGAATGGGGAATTTCAGAGGCTGATTTTGGGAAATCCTGTTTCGCCGTGCTACGAAAAATTAGGATCAAAATGCTCTGGCTCACTTTAACGAATAATAATAATAATAATAGTTTACTACAACTTCTTAAATATGTATTTTGGTAATCGAACATTCGAATACTCGATCGGAAGAATTACCGAATATTCGAATATCCATTTTGCCATTCGGTTGCATCCCTAATCTAAACTATCTTAACTTAATACCGTTGATTGTGGTTAATTACCGACAGTTGCCATTCTTAAACAAACAGCTGTATGCAATTTCACCGTTCACACGATACGTGAATGAATATTCCACATGGTATTTTTATTATGTGTTGCTTTCAAAGACCGTCTGGACCGCGTTTCAAGAATATAACGAACTTGGAGTCTAGCTAAGACTTGTCTGTAAGAAATCGTTTGTTGTTTAAAAGTAAATTCAGATACATTTCTGTTACGCTTGAAAGAATGGCACCGAAGAATGTTGATGTTTGTACGTAAGATGATTCTTAAAAGATGTATTAAAAAAAGAAAGAAAACACTCATATAGTGAGATAACTGGTGGATTATATGACCTGTATAAGAGTTTAATATGTATTTATTATAGAACGTGCAATTGACGCTAAGGAAACATGGGCAAGAGGTTCCCAATGTGTCTATCGAGCTTTTTCCATTTTATCGAGCATATTATGCATACATGCCGAGTGAAGATGATACAGATCATACCGTTACTTGTGAGGCTACTAGCGATGGCCAACAGTCGAAAACAGTATCAATAACTCTGCTCGTTTTGCGTAAGTTACTTTAGTTTACCGTAATAACACTGTTATATTACATGAACATATATTAGTAGTAGTATTTACACAATATGATAAAGAATGCAGCAGCGAAACAGAAAGAGTGTGATATAACTTTGCTTAGATTGAAATGAGATGGGCAAGCAAAGAGATTGAACAACGAGATTTTCTAACATCAGATAGGGTCCTTTCTAAAAACGTCACATAATGGTTTAATTGTAAATGAGTGTGTCTCATCAAGAAAATGTTTGCTTGAAGTGAAACTTATTTGCGATAATTAATATTTCATTGTAGGTCAAATAACTGTCCAAATGAATCTTGGCATTCTTTTAGGTCAGCAAAATACCTTGATACGACATTATTATTTTAAATAGATTCAAAGTGTTTTCAATTATTCCTTGTAAAAATATGTACGATGTAGTATATTCATGTATATATATAATGCCTGATTAAATTCAAATTTAGAACAAATGTAATTCATTTTATCATATTCTAATTTGGATTTTATGAAGAAAGAACACGAAAAAAAATAATAAAGTTTCTATTTTTATCAACAGGGAAACCATCCATACCTACAATAATTCTGCCGGAATCAATCAAAGAAGGCAAAAACGCACTCATTTCTTGCAAAACCATAAATGCCAGACCAGAGCCAAGACTTTATTTCATATACAATTCAACATTTAACAATACAAGCAACACATTTTCCAAAATGAAAGACGATAAAACAGTTGATGCTGAAACACTGTTAGAAAACACTTTTAGCAGATTTGACAATACCAGGAATTTAACTTGTTGTGTTGAGTTTAGAGAGTATGACAAAAACACGCCGAAAATGAAAACACATTGCTCGACGTCTGGCATTGATGTGTTGTGTAAGTATAATTTTGCTAAAAGAGTTTGTTGTGTTAAACACATTGAAATGTAAAACTGGATAAAACACATTTATTCGGACAATTTTTTCGGTTCATTCTTGTTCGAAATAGAGCGTAATGATTGTTTATCGTGATTATGTATTAATAAGTAGAAAGTATAAGTATCTTCCATGGCCGAGTGTGTAAGATAGGTTCATTCCGACCCGAGCGTAGGGTGTTTTGCAGAAACGAGGTTTACCGAGTTTCCACAAAACACCCTGCGCGAGGGTCGGGATGAACCTATCTTACACGAGCGGCTATGGTAGATGCTTTTTCTCCCACCTCGGTTAAACAAAATTAAGGAAAAAATGTATTTCTTTGCTGGAACTCTTTTGTGCTTAGTGAAAATAACTGCGTACGGATATGCGATAATTCGTGGTTGTCATGGATATTCGCCGAGGTCTGATCGGTCTTTAAATAGTTCTAAGAAGAGTAAAGCATTATTTCTTGAAAGGTGTGTGAAAACTGTTGTCTGGTGACATTTGAAGCGAGAAATAATTAACTAGCGTTCTAAATATTGCCACAAGACAAGGTTTCCATGATGCGCTACAGACGACAGTCTTTAACAAGGGAGGTAATTACAATGTGGTGACCATAAAAAGAAGTCCCATACGGGCATTTTATCTTCGCTCGTGGGCAAGATAAGAATTTCTAGCAAGGTTAAATTAATGGATCTACTTATCTGAGGTGGGAGAAAACAATGAACTGTATGTACATCTGTTATAAACAACTATGGATAATGTATATATTTATTGAGAATGTGATACATTTTAGAAGTGCGAACTTGTCTTTTATCCCTTTGCACCAAAACTGGTGTACAATTAAAAAAAAAAGAATTACATGCAAATGTCACCACTTAAATTTATTCATTATTGTCACTTAAATATTTGTCAATCAGTCCCACCAAGGTTTATACAGCTTGAAGAATTAGAGAAAACCAACGATGAAGAAGGTAATACCAGTCTCCGGTTGCAGTGTACAAGCGACGTATCTAATCCTGTTAGTAAAATAAGATGGAACATTACGTCCAAATTTGAATATGAATCCTCTCAGGGAAAGGAAAAGGTTGAACAATTATCCGGAAATGTCAGGGCTCAGGTAATTCATCATTGAGCATGTCTTCAACAATATGTTTTATACGTATAAGTAACGTTTTAAGATTAATATTTATTTAAAATGTTGTTATACAAATAATGGCCCCTTGAATCCATCGTTATAGTTTTAAATTGTTTATGACATATTAATTTATGCTAGATTAACGCTTAGTATTTACTGCACTCACGATTTTGTGATTTCATGAATTTATCTGTGAAAAGCAGAAACAAACAGTTAAGCATAAATTTATTTTAGCGGGAAAACGTTTGAAATTCGCTTAACTGTTACTTTATAGCACCATCAATGATTTGTATGCATAATTGGTGTTATTCAGTTTATTGCATGATATTTTCTGAAAGGATACGTTAAATGACATTTGAATGATCCATCGATGTCAATAACACTTACTATTGTATTACAGAATCAATTTTCAATTGATCTATTTCTTTCCCCTTTGCAGATTTTGTCTGCCAATCTCACTCGACATAACAATCGAGAACCAATTTCATGTTACATAGAAAATCCTGTATTCCCAGAAATCAAAATATTCAACACCTATAACCTCAACATTACTTGTAAGTTAACACTTCATTTTTTGTATTTAATGAAAACAACAAAATGATAATTTTAAAATTCAGAACGCCAAACATCAAAAGCTCTTACAACGATCATGTTTGAACGTACAGGGATCTAGGCATATTAGAAACTCAGTAACAAATCCCTAACGATGACCACATTTTAAGGCACTTAGTTTTTGGCATAACTGAATTTCAATCTTCAAAGCTGTTGTAATGACCGTATTTCAAGGCATATGGATTTAGGCGAAATAGAATTCAGCATTCATAGGTTAATCAACGACCCTATTTGAACGAACATGGATTAAGGCCTAACATAAACTCGGCATTTAAAATGTGAACTATGATTATGGTTGAATGAACATGAATCGATGCCTTACAAAAGCATAGCACTAATAATACTGCACATGGACTAAGGCCTTACAGAGACTCTGCATCCAAAACTCTTACAATGTCCATTTTTGTTTACATGGCGTAAAGCCTGACACTCAGCAAATTATTGTGTATTTAGGTTCAACATTATACTAACATAACTGCGGCAATATTGCTCTGTATATGACCATGACCTGATGCTATCAATGGGTCGGTTTTTTAAAAATTATGTTAAAGTTAACAAACATGTTAGCTTATGAGACTAATAGATCACGTTATTAGTATTTCTCGTTTGAAAGATAATAAAGATGTCGTTTATCACGTTTTTTAATAAGTTCTGGGCATTAAGCCAGCTGTTCTATTTCACGCTTTCAGACAAGCCGTTCATCAGTTTTTCTCCCAGTTCCCCAGTTACTTCCTACGTGGATGACAGTATCAGCGTTTTATGCCAATGTGACGCAAACCCACCAGCTAAGATAGAATGGACAAACACTTCTTCTAATAATATAGGTACTTATATGTGTCCCATTATTCTAAGATTGTAGAACGTCTTTTATTTTTATTTTAAAGAGTAAGATGTACACATCAGAGCAATAGGACTATACGCTTGTTAAAAATATGAAAAAAAAATCTAAGGGGAAAGAAGTCATTAGATTTTGTATGTATAACTAACATTTCCTTAATTAGGAAAGAAGACTGAAAATAGCATTGAAATGGACATGCAATTTCACTCAACTGGCCGCCATAACTTCACCTGCAATGCAAGAAACACAATTGGTTCGGCGGTGAATGAAATTTTCATCTTGGTGAAAGGTATGTTCACTTGTATTTTTTTCTATATCTACGTCAGTGAAACATCGATTTAGTATACATTTTTGGCTGAATCATTTTAATGATTGATTGGAATTCTAATATAAAAAGATGATACATTTTGGCGTTTGGGAAAATAATAATGGCTATAAAACGGCTGAAAACAAGCCCTACAACTTCAAATAAATCGCCCATACCAGCCCCTCACTGTATTTAATGTATATTGTCGACTCATTTTTTCTATGTATTTCATGCACCGTCATAACTCTAGCACGACTATACTGGTCGATTGTTAATCGATTTAGATATCAAATATTATTTGTTATAGATAAGTCACTTAAACCAACAATACCGATTCCAAGGCCCACTTCACCATCAACCGGTAAAGACAACTCTTCCTCCTTGTTGATCGGTATCATTTGTGGCTGCCTCGCGGTGCTAATTATAGTAATTTTAGCTGTCGGGTGCCTGGTTTTATCGAAAAGAAGAAAGAAAACCCCGCTGAGAGAAGGTTCTTATAGTGTGCATATTCAGGAGCGACGACCGTAAGTTTTTTTTTCTAATTTAATATTCAGTAAGTCGTTCACATTTATAGGGTCAGATATCGTAGAAAGTTGTATGGTTCTCTAAGTGATTTAATGCAGGCTTGCATTAACACAATTCTGTTCGAATGAGTTGATGTTTGTGTTTCTTTAAATTAACTCATTGTCAACAAACGATCGTAGCCAAGATCAAACATGTACGCCCCTAAAAACTACCAATAACTGAAATTGCCTTAGATCAAATAGAAAACACAAATTCTATACGGATCTAGTAACCTGCATTGATTATGTATGAGACGAACACACTAGTTTATATTGAAGGGCTGGTGTTGATATAATCATAAACTAATCATACTCGCTTATGTCTTTTGCAGGAGTTTTCAACCGCAAGGTAATTGCATGCAAACTGTTAAATTTCAAATGTGACCTTTCATCTTTGATCTTCTGGAATGCTCTCTTTATATTTTAAAGACTTGTGTACCACAAAAATATAAGCATTGCTTCTAGCAGTATTGTCAGTGATTTGCTATTGATGAAATACCATTTTATTTAACAATTAACAAACAAAGCGAATTTTACTGAAGGCACTGAAGGTTAGCGGAAAGGTAATATTACTGACAATAATTAAGATGCGAGCAGACATTTACAAGTTTGAATTCACAAATTCAAGTTAGGAAGTTAATGGGTGCTCTTAGTTTAATTAATCAGTAAAATGTTCAATTCTTCATTTTTGTGAAAAGGTCCTGTGTACGACAATCTGGCTGGTTCAAATCACGGTGATGTTCCACCTGAAGCTATTGCTGAACCGGTTGAGTACGCCTGTGTTGTTAAAAGGGACGAGAGGCAAACTACAAACTCTCTGGTACGTCAGAAAATATGTCTTATATTCCCTGTAGTAATGATCCAGTAGTTAATATATCTGAAACTAAGCTTTGCATAACCTAACACATAATCGTAACGAATTGATGAACGTTTTTGTCTGTTTTATTGAATGTAGGCCGAGGATGGAGCACTTTTCTACGCTGATCTTGATCTACCAACAGAGGATTCCTCGCGAGGGAAGCCTACAGTGAATTTAGACGTCGGAACAACATACGTTTCAATTGATTTTTCTCAAACAGCTAAAATGAAAGGATCTGTGTTTGGCGATTAGTTAAATGAATGTCCACGTGGACAATGACCCGATTACATTTTGTGTATTGATGTAACGTTGCTAGATTTATATATTACACGTGAATCACTTATCCTACTTGGAAAGCTTATTTGTGTTGTTATTTTCAACGTAGTTCTGCTCCTTTTCAATTAGTTGAAATCGATGTCACATTTACCTAATATATAATAAATGTAATCCTATTCAGAGCCGTAGTGCGAACATTAATGATACATTGTTCATGTTCATACAAATAAACTTTTACTTTGCTATATTACAATGTTGTTTTTTTAACTTTGTTTTCCTAATTATATTGTATTAATGTACTCTCATGCAATAACGTTTGATTCTGACCTATATTTCAAAATTTTTGTAGACGTTTCATTTTCTAAACCAAATTAAATATGATCAAAATGTCACAATGTACAATAAAGATTTGCACTGAAGGCAGCAGTGAAACAAAGTCGGATAGCAGTAACGCCGCATTCCTACTGTTTTTATATACTTTCAAATATAATGTGTTACTGATCTCACGATTGTTCTGTCAAAATCTTGGAATCCTTTGACCAATTGTAAAAGTTTCATGTCCTCGCGTTCTTTATCGCAGCAATTTGTAGATGAGCTGTATCATTCATAAGTGTGTCGTGACGTTTCGGGAGTTTTTGGTGCAATAAAACATGACAATGGGCGACAACAAAAACGACAGTAGTTCGCAATGCATGCCAGTACTCTCCCATGTATCTGAGGCATACGTATTTATCTTTTTTGCACATGAAACGCACTACTGCATCCACTCTCCTGTATAAATAACGCGCGCACGGCTATTATCTAGCTTGCACAAAAGCCCACACAAGCTGTTATAGTTCATGTAGGATAAACACATTATCTGCAGTTAACTTTTCTATACTTCGAAATCACTTTTACTACATCCTTTTCGTCCTAAGTGTCGTAAGAAACTATTAATGATTGTGAAAAATTGAGGATAACGTTTGCATTTCTTGATTGATATCACAGTGAGTTTTGAAGCAGCACAGATGGATTATATACTTTTCATTTGTCAAATTGTTTATGTCCTATTTTGTCTACCAAGTCATCGATGTGCAGGTAAGACAGTGTCGTTTACTCATAACATAACATCAAATGTGAAAATATACTTTACATTTTAAGTCTTGTTTTATGATTATTTCCCCTTTTCAAGGCGTGTAGGACGAGGGCATATTGTATTTATATCAGACTGTAAAACTCATGAGAACCACAACAAGCAGGAATGGGTATTGTAGTAGATATTAGACGAATTACATACGTTACAATCGATATGGCTCAGATATAAACATTGAATGGATCTGTGTTGGACGACACATTAAAGCTCTTTAATAACCCATCAAATCAATCAATGTGACGATGTGAGACTGGATTTCTCAATTATCAGTAGTCATAAGACGGGTTTGGTCTGATGATAGAAAAAGAAAGAAAAAGGAAATAGACACCACCTCACAGCATTTTTCAATTTACGGTCAACAACTGTGTGTCACATTGATTACATGAAACGTTACAGTTAAGGATAACAGTGATGATGAATACATTGCGGATTTAAACTGTATTTAATGTGATTTACCTATAATCTTTGTTGTAAACAGCATGTGAATAGTATTATTAAGATCGATATTTATCGTGGGTAAATTATTTAATTCATTCATAATTTTAATTTCGAAAACCCATCATTATACTTTGTCTTTTAAATCTGTTTGTTTTATATGGCTACATTTGAACTGTAAAAGTAAGTCGTTTAAAATACGCATGTAAACGATCTAATTACAATGCATGGGTATCTCTTTGATGCGTCTTAATAATTGAATTCATCTATCCGGGAACTTGTTTAAGCGACTTAATCTTTAAAAAATACTGAAACAAGAAAGTTGTTTGCGCGTATTAGTGAGTCGTAAATGTTGTCATCGTTTTCATATAAAAGGCACACGTACTGCTGTAATCTGTCCTGCATAAAATGCCACATATTGATGTTTAAGTTCATGTAAAAAACAACAAGCACGGCAGTTATTATTCTTGTCTAAAAATCATAAGCACTTTAGTAATTATTCTTGTCTAACAAACATGAGCGCTGCAGTTCTCTTTATTATAGTAAAGGCACAGGCACTGCAGTTTTCATTCTAGTATCATTAAAACAAGCACTGTGGATTCCGTTTTTGTATACCAGCACAAGCACTGCAGTTATCATTCTTGCAAACAAACAATACAGTGCCTATTCTTGTATAAAAGCACATACACTGCAGTTATCATTCTAGTATAAAAAGCACAAGCACTTTTGTGTAAAAGAAATCAAGCACTGGAGTAATATTCTTATATAAAAAAAACCGACAAGGCAGGAATCATTCTTTTATAAAAAAAGCACGAGCCATGCAGTTATAAGTATTGTATAAAAGGACTAGCTCTGCAGTTATCATTCTTGCATATCATAGTATAGCTTCAAAAAGTTAAAGATGCACTCTTAAACTCACATGCGCCAAGGCGCCATTGCAGGTAACATTTATCTTGTTATCTTGCAGTTTAACTTGTTAGTTGTTTTGGTTGATCCGGTAACTGCAAGACAATGAATGACAATGATCACTTGTCTACGACGGTTTATTTGTTTAACTCTTTTAAGAGTTTAAATTCATTTTGATTGCATTTTGTGTGATCTTGCATTTTGTTTCCCATAATGGTAAATGATCAATTCAAAATTGTATTCTATATCATGTTCTATTACTACGCCGGCTATCTGCGAGGAAAGATTATCGAGAAATGAACAACGATTTTTTATTAGAAAAGTAGCGTACAATATTAATATTAAAGACACGTCGTTAGCTGTTGTTTTGGTGTAATTATTCGAAAATGTTGTTATATATATATATATATATATATATATTGGCAATTCGTTAAGATATACACATATTGTTTGTATAAAACTAATAATAAAACAATTAGATATAAAACTAAAACTAACTGTTTCGTGTACAGCATGATGTGGTCGTGTTATCTAAGTCTGAGGTTGGGCACTATATCCATTACGCAATGGTAGGCAGCTATTGGTATAATTTTATAACACATATACACAAAATACAATTTACGAAAAACTTCAAAATCAATTTGTCAACAGTTGGGTGTGTATAATGAGTGCATTGGTTTTAATCGACATACTTTAGAACAAAACTATAATTTGTGTTGAAATACGTTTGCTATCAGAGAGAAGGGTATTGAGGTGCTTTCAACCATAACTCATCTTTTTTATTCCTTAACATAAACAAATGAACTATCAAAATCCTTCCTTTTGATTTGTCGATGATTCAATCTTATACTTTAAATCTACTTTACATCCTGTTCATTTGAAGTGTCGTAAGTAGCAGGAAAAATATTTTTTTCTTTTGTAACATTGTTTATATTCTATTTTATCTACCAAGTCATCAGTGCGCAGGCAAGACACCTTATTTAATGACGTTTACACATATCAATAACATCAAATGAGTTTATTGACTGTACATTTTATAGTCGTCTTTAATCATTATTTCCCTCTTCATGTGTGTTTGACGAGCGCATATTGTATTATATCACACTGAATGAATCAGTATCATGAACCGCAATTACCGTAAGATGGAAGGATCGTGTCATTCATTGCCTCGAATACAAATAGATTGGTCGCGTTTATCTCGTGACATGATGCCTTAAACTGACAACTATAAGAAAAGCCGACTCCTTCCATCCTCGTTTCAGACAGGGTTTGCTTTAAATGTTTCTATATATTATGATGTATTTGAGAGGCCGCATTTGGTTTAAAGACAAAAAGTCTGATGATTATACATTCCATTTTATACATTTTTGCATACATTTTCTTAATCAAGTGTTTTTGTACAAAAGAAAATCTCTTTTTTCTGAATATAATAACACAAGTTTTTTGATAGACCATGAATAAAATTTGATTTGTGTTTAGACAGGGGCATGATATGTGATATCTCAGAACAGATACCGTTTTATATATAAGGGGTAATACGGAGATTGATGGTAAAAAATAGTAAATTGCTTTATGTGCTACCATGAAAAAAAATGATAATATAATATTTAAAACCCTAAAAAAGTACGTTGTTATTGTTTCATGGTATTATAAATCTATCAAAAAATGATCCACAAATAAAGTCCAGTTATAGTATTAATAATGTTATAAGTGTCAATTATCTTGACTATAGCACTATGTATTTGTTATCAAATGTTCAACTTGCTTTTGCAGAATGTGGAACATTACGGGCCTTAAACACCGACCACATAAATCCAGGTGACGATGTGAGGCTAGAGTTCTCAAATATCAGACGTCATGACACAAGTTTGGTCCGATGGTGGAAAAATAGAACTATACTTTTAGACACCAACCTGCAGCGTTTCTCTGTTGTCGTTCAACAAGGTCGTGTCACGTTGACAATAAGTAACGTCACAGCTGAGGATAACGGCGGGTACACTGCGGATTTGGGAAACAGATTGTGTTTACCACCGATTGAAGTTTTAGTGAAGGTGAAAGGTAATAAAAAAAATAAATAATAATAATAATAATAATATTTCATTTACATATATTATGTGGTATCTGTGTTGTAAAGTGCATGATTCACCATGAATGAATGCATGAATGGAATGTTCAAATGGTACTTAAGTGTCGTTTGAAAAAAAAGATTAAACCATTTATATCTTATAAATGTTTATCATTTTTCTGCACAGAATTGCTTAAAATATATGTTTCTACACATCCTCATACGTATTCTGTCGTTATTGCTATCATAAGGTCAGTATCGATAAGGATCTATAAAGACAGATGACAGACGCATAGTAGAACAGTATCATTGATATATATATTGATCATGTGTAAATGATTATCTACAGAATTAATCAATAAAATATTCCATTAAAAACTATCAATATTTAGCTACAGTACTGTTAAATATTTCAAAGGGTCAACATTATATATTGTTCAATAAAAAGGCAGTACTTCTCCAGATTTCCAAATACATTTATTTTAGAAAATCAACAGTCAGCCGTTCGGAAAAAAAACAATGGCTAATACAGAATGTCGGCAGTTAACACAAATTAGTGAAACTAAAAACTTAAAGATTGCTAGTTTGTACTTACTTAAAATAAACGGTTATGCAACTACATCGCATCAAACCATGTATGGTTGTGATTACATATTAAAAGTATTAACTGTAAAAGTAAGTTGTTTAAAAACCGCGTACAAACGAGCTAGTTCCTATGACTTATAATCTTTTGTTAAGCTTGTTTATGGTTCGGTTAACCTATTATGTATCTCGTTTAGTTGCTGCAACGAAACAGTTTGTCGTTGATTGGAGTTTTTGATTCGTGAAAGAGTAATTGAGTCGATATAATGTACTAAGAAGTTATCCAATCGCTTTTATAAATAGTTCTTAACAATGTCTTAGTTGGTTGAATTAAAAAGGTAAGTTGATAATGGTTGAATCATTTTGAACCATTGGGATGGCAGTATCTTTAAAATATTTGATTACAATATTGATCGGCGTTTTAGGTACAATGATAATTGCATAAAACATGAAGCGAAATGGAGTGTATGATTACTTTGTGACGTTGTCGTCATGCTTCTATGACAGTGCCTGAAAAAGAAGGAAGGTATATGCCATAAATAACACACATTTTTGAGAAATGCAAAAGTCGTTTTGTTTTAAAATTGACCTTGACTGTTACCAAAGAAAACAAGAAGAGCTTTGAATGTTGACAGACATTTGTCTGTAAATCAAGGAGAACAAGTAACCATTAATCTTAGCCTTAGAACTTATCATAAACAACGCTTATTGTTATTTCTCAGATTCGTTGTTATGGGGGTAGTCTTTATTTATTTGTAACTTAATACGTTCAACAATCATCTGTTTATCGAAACTGCAAAGCCAACGTGACTGTCTTGCATTAGAGACAAGCCCATGTAAGATTCCCTTGAAGAAAAAAAATAACAACAAAAAAATGAATAACGACAATATAATATTAAATGTGGCGAAGAAAATATTAATTTAAAACTAACTCCAGTGACAATTTATTTCAGCTAGTAAATAAACGAAGGGGAAAGCAATATTTCAAAAACTGAAAAAATAATGTTGCTCGTATTTATAATGTTGAAATTTCTCATGCATACATATTTTAGCGGGAGGGGCAAACAAAGTTCGGGGACATCTTGTCAGTAAACAAAACTCGTTTCAACCATTTTAAACGTTATACTTTATTAAGAGGTCTTGAACGTTTCAATATAATAAAAACAAATAAACAATATCCATTACGTATTAAACTGTCACTGTAAAGGTATGTTAAGGAAGACAAGAATACCATGGATAAATATATTGATATACGTTATTATGTTTTGTATCAAACAATTTCGTTGTCATTGTTAACGTTTATATCCTTACATAGCCTGTCTTAAAATATCATAAAAAGTAATACCAAGCTGAACTTAAGATTTGCCCAATGGAAGTGTCTGTGCGAAATTGAAAACACATGTCTGTCTGTGTTATTTTTGAATAAAAAGCCGAATGCTTCATTTTTAAACAAGATGCGACATACTTTCGACAAAGGTGTAATGACAAAACAAGCATACATATAGTTGAAACATAAGTTGGTGGTTAGTACGTTGTGCAATCGTGATGTTTATTTCAGAGCAAAAGGTACCTTCCATAAATCCCCAGTTCACTGACAGCGTTAACATCCCAGAGATGGATTGTGCAAAATGCCTGGTTGGAACTGTTGGCGTCTACAACAAAGTTGAATGTATTGTGTTTGGATTTAGCGAGAAAAACATGGTAACAACTTTTTTCTCGTAATATTTATTAAACCACTTGTTATTAATGGTTCCTCTATTTTTAAAAACAATTAGAGATATTTGAGTTATGACACAGATAAATCATGTTACGCTCAAAAGTGGATTTAAAGAATGGCACTGAAGAAAAGCATAACTCTGTGTCTTTTTTTCTTTTCTTTTTTCTTCTGTTAAATGCACTTTTTATACACAAATTAATGTAATGTTTGAAAGTTAGACAATGCTAAAGATATACAATAGAATCTTACGAAACTCATAGTTTGTTATTTCTGCGTGGTACCATTAACTATATGTGAGTTTAATATGTACTTGTTGAAGAACATGGAGTTGAAGCTGAAGAAAAATGGTCAAGATGTACCCAATGTGACTATGGAATGTACCCCTTTTTATCGAGCATTTTATGCATACATGCCAAGTGAAGAAGATAAAGATCACTCCATTATTTGCGAGGCTACTAGAGATGGCCAACATTCGGAAACAGCATCAATCACTCTTGTCATTCTGCGTAAGTTCTTTAAATTTAATCATATTATATAACATGAAATAAAATTAATATTATGTGATAAAACAACAACAGAGAGACAGAAACAGTGCAATGAAACATTGTTTAAATTCATATCAAAAAGAGAAAGCAAAGAGATTGGGCCAGGAGCTTTTTCAACATCAGTTACGGACATTTCTCAAACGTCACATTATGCGTAAGTTATTAATAAACGTGTCTTATCATGGGATACTTCGCTTAACGTCAAAACGATTTGGCGATAGTATATATTTTATTATTGTTCAATTGATTCTCACTGTGTATTTTGGCATACTTTTAGGCAAACTCCCCTGATACGTCAATATTATTATAAAGCGAGACATATATATATTTTAACGATTTCAAGAACCAATTAAGAACGACGTTACATATTCAGATAACAACTAACCAATAAATACGAATTCAATACATTTCATTATATTTTCATTTAGATTATAAGAAGGAAGAAAATAAAAAATAAAAAATTACTTAATTAAATTGATATTTTGATTTACAGGAAAACCATCGCGTCCTACAATTATATTGCCGGGCTCAGTTAAAGAAGGAGAAAAAACACATATTACTTGCAAAACCTTCAATGCTAGACCGGAGCCAAGACTCTACTTCATGTACAATGCAACAACTTACAATACAAGCAACAACTTTTCCCAAATGAAAGGCGATAAAACAGTTGATGCTGAAACAATATTAGAAAACACTTTCAGTCGATATGACAATTCCAGGAGTTTAACTTGTTGTGTTGAGTTTAGAGAGTATCACACAAACACTCAGATAATGAAAACTCATTGCTCGACTTCTGGCATTGATGTTTTATGTAAGTATATCAGAGTAAATGAGTTTCCTATGATGAACAGTGAGAATGGACTGACAAAACAATATATTAATACGGAAAATAGCAAAAACTATGAACAGTTTGCTTATATTTCAAATATACAAAGTACAGTGTGTAAATCACATGTTTATAAGAATGCGATATAACTTCAATATGTAGACTAGAAACCGATCACTTGCACCGAAATTGGTGTGAATTTTATTAACTAAATTGAATGCATATGTCCCCACATGAATTAAATCATTCTGGTCACTTAAATATTGTATTATTTCTTCAACCAGTCCCACCGAAGTTTCTACTGCTTGAAGAATTAAAGAGAACCAACGATGCAGAAGGTAATACCAGACTCGTGTTCCAGTGTACAAGCGACGTATCTAATCCAGTTAGTAGAATAAGATGGAACATTTCGTCAAATGTGAATAATTATGAAACCTCCCATGAAAAGAAAGAAGATGAAGAATTGTCTGGACGTATAAGGACTAAGGTAATACATAATTGAGAACTATTTAGTTATATGTTTGTGTAACAAGTAGCGTTTTACGATTAAAGCGTAAATCGTTCATTAATTAAGTGAATATATAAGGACTAAGGTAATTGATAATTGAGGACTGTTTATTTTTTATGTTTTTACTGACACGTTACGCCCGACGCTTACAACGTTATTCTAAATGAAGTAATGCAGACACGTCACATTGAGTTCACTATACGGCGTATAATTTGTAAAAGTAAAACATGACGGTTTTATGTTTTATATAACGCTTATTGTTTATTACCCTTTACAGAGTGTGTGTTAATAAAATAAATAGCGTCAAGCAGAAGTAAATAGTTTAGTTTATTATGTAAGCGGGGAAATTACCCTTGGTTGTTACTAAAATAACAAAATGACGCCATGTTTTGAAGGTCAAGGAAGTTTCATGCTGTGTTTTGTGTAAAACATGTTTTGACATGACACCAATTACTAGTCTGACAATTTCCAAAAATATGTCTTTTTATATATGTCTATATACCTTTTTTTCAGCTTGCTATATTTAGTTTATTATATAAATCAAAATGTGTATTGATCCATTAAATATCGCTTTACAAGCTCAAAGTTGAATCGTTGATGTTCCTTGGCCATTTGTAGATTTTATCTGCCAACCTCTCACGACATAACAATGGAGAAACACTATCGTGTTTCTTGGAAAATCCGGAGTTTCCAGAGATCAAAGTAATGGAAAAATATAAACTTAACATTACATGTAAGTTATTACTTAGCATTATTTGATAATCTTTATTTGATGGTTACTATAACATGAATATTTAAAACCAAAATGCAAAACACTCAGCATCGACAGCTGCGTGAACTTTAAAGAGTAAACACAATCCTGAACCTTGTCATCGAATGTAAAGGACATGTATATTGTTTATAGTTGCCTGCCTAATTTTTATTTTACTGAAACAACATTATTAGGCGGTCTATGAAATTAACTGATTGTTGGCAATATATCGTACTTTTCTTCAATCTAAGTTTCTACCTAAGAAAGTATGTAATAAAAGTGAGATTATATTCAGTTAACGAGTTTGTCTGTAAAATTTCTACTTTTATAAATATTTATCTTAATACTTATTGTATCATCAGAACCCACATCGGGTGTGTAACCTCCTTCAACCCATGCGTACCAACTACCTTACTGTCTCTCTGCCTAGCAAATTATCTAAATCTGTTGTTCATTTCTTTATACCAAATAGTGCCAATTCTAACTTTTGCGTAACTCGTACCACCCTCTTGAATACCAATAACTCCTAAAAAACACTAAATGTTGCATACCAAAAGTGAGTTCCCCTTCAGTCACATTCCGTTTACACTATTTGACCGTGAAGAAGAGCAATGGTCAAGAAGTAAATTCCCTTTTCCGTTTTTAGACAAACCATTCATCAGTTTTACATCTGATAAATCCGAAGTAAGGTCCTTTGATGACAGTGTTAACGTGTTATGCCAAGTTGACGCGAACCCATTTGCGAAGATCGAATGGCTGAACACGTCTTTGAAAGAGATAGGTATGAGTTTGATCTGATATACCATAGCAAATTATAATTGTTGCCCATGTGTTTTTGTTTGAAAAACACAGGTACATACTTTTTGGGGGAGTACTTTAAGTATTTACCTGAAACGTTTTATTAATATTTATGGTTATTATAACAATGTCACTTGCACCGGCTGAACAGTTATTATGGTTTTAGGACTCTCATAGCCATACTGGACGAATACTTGATAATCCAGAATATTGGAAATATAAGGAAATATACTCAGTAGGGAGAGACTTCGGTCAATCAGAAAACTTGAAATAACAAAATAAGCAACAACTTTTAATAACGTTCATTTAATATCGAAAAGGTTTTTAATGTCAAATGATCATATTGATAATTGTTTGTAACTATCTACCATTGACAGATACAGGTACCTATTGTTCAGTGGTATCATTTTTCTGAACAATCACAACAATTTTGCACAATATTTGACTTACCAATGAAATGTGTTTTATAACACAATGCAAGTTTATAACACAATGTAACATATATTCATTATAATAAAAACTGAACATAATGTACAAACCTGCTTTACAAAAACTTTCAAAATATTTTCCAGGTAATAAAACAGAAAGCAGTCTTGAATTAAAGATACGAGTTAACTCAAGTGGCCATTATAATTATACGTGTATGGCAGAAAACACAATTGGCTCGGCAGTAAATGCAATTGCTGTCTTCTTTGTCAAAGGTAAATATGTGTTTGTTTTAAGTGTTGCTTTGTGGTGCATTTATTCAAGTTTCACATACACATAAACAAATCATAAAAGTCCTCCTTATATATACAAATATACAAAAACTGATTAAATAACGCAATTGAATCCAATAAAATATACAATTAGAAAATGTTTTCGTTTCCGGTAAAAAGCGCATAAAGTGCAATTTGTTCACAAATATTCATTTCTTCATTTTTATGTTTATGCATTGAATAAGGCGGATGAAGAATCTGACTTATGCTTTGTTTGTAGATCAGCGACTATCGACACCAAGCGCTCCTCATTTTAATGACGTCTCATCCTCCATGTTGATCGGAATTATTTGCGGTAGTGTGGCTGTTCTGATTGTCGTTATTTTAGTAGTCGCATACGTGATAGTATCAAAAAAGCGACAGAATACACCGAAGTGCGAGGAGTATACTGATTTACAATTTCAGGAACCAAATTTGTAAGTCTAGAGTATTATTTGTTTTTATACTGTCGATATTTTAAGCATAATTGGTCCATACATCAACATGATTTGACCAAGTTTTTTCTTTTTGGAAATTCGACATTGTTTTCATTCTAGAAATTCTTTGAAAATATTTTGGGCTTTTATCTTCAGAGTGCAATATAAAAATGATAAACTGATGTATAACACTGGAATTCGCTTAAACAAAAATGCTTAAATGTGTATTTTGCAGATATATGCAGCCTTTAGGTAAATGCATGTCGAGTATTTAAGAAAGGATGAGAAACATCTGCATGTCGAGTATACTAGAAAGGATGCGAAACACCACGTGTAAGGGTACCTTAGGATTGTTTGGGCACTACGTTGTACACGTTTAGAATTACCTTTCCGAAAGCAAAGAAAAGGTATAAATGGGAATTTCAAAAACGACTTTTTAAACTCAACTGCCACTTACACAAGTACACGAACGTGTTTCGCAACCTCTCTTTTATTTCTTTATAACCACCTCATTGATTGTATTTATTGTTTTACCACGCATATTACGAAGGATGATACAAAATTACGTGGACTTGTCATACCACTTTAAAACACAAAACAAAGTTCAAACTGAAACAGGTGAACACATGTTAATCCATGTTTGTTTATTACAGAATAATAGTAGTTTAACAAGAGCCAAGTCGGGATGTCCAGAACGTCGATTTGTCAGGTTTAAATGTTTTGGGGAGATAATATTCATGATTAATGAAACTTATATAACATAATAACAGATAAACACGACAAGCATAGCTTTAATCATTTTTTCAATTAAAATGCTCCGGTTGTGTTTGTTTTACGATAAAACACGTGTCATATGATAACCATTTCATTTACGGAGTCGTGATTTGAAATGGAGTCAAACGAGGGCTAATATCCCGTTGAAATTAACATAAATATATTAGTTTAAATTAAGAATATTTCAACGCTGATTCGTATTTTGTAGACAAAGGACTAAATATAAAACATGAAATATATGTATAAAATAAATCAATGCATGCTTAAGCGATAATAACAGTCCACGCAATTTTTTATCACCAGTCGTTATGTATACGCAGACGAAGAATGTTTTTACTTCATAATGTCTTTCTTTTATGTAGAATATTTTATATCAAAAAGGAAGTCGCCATTATGCGACATTTTGATTGATTTGTAATAATTGTATTGCTTTTGACATGCCGTGATATATAACTAGCGCTGTTAACTTAACGTCTTACTACGATAGCCTTTAAAACGCAATACTGTAAACCTTATTTTCAAATACTATTTAAAAGAGTAAATTACTTGTGGTTAGTCAAGTCTATATATATATATATATATTATATAGTCACTAAATAATTATATGTATAACAAGACTTATTTAAACAAAATAACATTATGTGTTGACCATTCAGTGTTTATTCTTTTTTTTTATTGATACAACCAGGTCCTGTGTATGTCACCAGTGATGGTTCACAGTCCACTTATGGCCAACAAACACAAACTTATGATAGTGTGGAGTGAGCCGATCACGGCCAGTTGCATGATGCATGCAGGTAAAAAAAGCCAATAATATCACATATCGGATAGAATACAAACATTATTATAAAAAAGAGCATTTACGACTTACACGGGATGCTACCTAAGGCATACGCAATGGCATAACACTACTGTCTATGAAGTTAGCATTTAGTTATCAATGTTTATTTCCCATGACATTAACCGTTTTCATACTGTCTTGTCCGCTGGGAATCTCCTAAACCCCTTTAATGATTTACATACATCTAGTGTTACCTATTAATCATATCGAGGTAATGAATTGAGTCATGTACCTGTACATAGCATACCACCATATATCGTTATAATGCAGATGACATATTGAATGAACTTTATCTATTTATCTGTATTGTAAAGAAAATGGACAAACTTTGTTATGAATGCTTATCAATTTGTCTCCTATCTATTTCAGTAATTGCTATTGCAATAGTAGCCTTTCTTCACATCGTCATTTATCATACTGCAAGAAACTTAATTAATTTCATTACAGGTCCATGAAGAAACTCAAGTCCACGTTAAATGCTTTATCTTCCTACAGACACTTCTTCTAAACACCAGCCACCAGTGCAAGTAACACTCCAAAATGACGCTGTTTCTTTCTGTCGACTGACAGCCGACTGATAGGGACGTAACTGGACTTTAATTGATGTGAAGGCCCAGTATGCTAAGGGGTCACGCAAACTCATGCTTAACATAAGCCCTATTTGCTGTTGCAGTTGGAAGATTATAGATAAATTTTACAAAAAAACCTGCTTAAATGCTGTATTATCCAAACTTTACTCACGACCGTATGAACGGGTTTGTAAAAAATGTAAAACTCCATAGACAATATTTTATTACATGTAATCATTTTTTACAACGACAAGATTATAAATTATCTATGAGATAATTTGTATAAAATATTAGGGATAGAACATTTCAATCGGTTTCGTAAACATGAACCGTGTACTCAGTTATTGCAATTATTGTGAGGATTCATTAGATTCTGCTTTAATGAAAACATGCAACTATTTCAAGATGTGCCCAGTTACATTGATACATTATGTAATTGAATTAAAGCACAATTATTTAAGACATATTGATACATCTAAGAACCATTTTATTTAAAATGAATTATTACTTTAAGTTAGGAGTCATTTTGTGATCTAATATGGAATATACAGGCCAAAGAACTCAATGGCATATGTTTTCCTGCGCCCAGTATAATCCATATCGGGTCACCTTCTAGCTTCGTAATGAATTCATCACATCAGAAACCTGTATACATTGATCACTGTATTGGAAAGGTTTCATTTTTTTCATCGGAATGGGAAAATACACGTCATTTTGGTACGGTATAATGATTAGTGACTCAATATGAAACAATATGGAGTCACCACGTGTCCAGTCCTTAACAAATGGCGTTGCATCAATTATTTTGTATGCGTGATATACGTGTTTGAGTTAGAATATGGCGTCGTTGCATTAAAAGGTATACACAAATGTATCTATTGATGCGACATTTATCTCACATTGATGTCTCAAATGCAGGGTGTTCAATGACGGTTTCACAAGAATAAATGAGATTATTTATCATTCCGTTTAAATATTTCTGTTACATATGTGAAGGCTGTGTACAGAGTCGATATGTTTATGTTCAAATTGTTTAGTCATCTTGTTTGTTTTTCATGTTTGTACTTCATATATGCTTCTTTATATTCATGGAAGATAAAAAGAACAAAGTTCAACGTAGAAATTGTTGTCCATTTTGAAAGCATTTTTAAGGGTCTATAGCTCTTTGATAAGGTTGTATGACCCGTTGTGAACTATGAAACGATGTCAAGTACATTGGCCACTGTCAAACATATTGAAAATCGCACAACAATTTACTATTGATGGTCGCAACAACATAGCTATGTACAATAATTCGCCTTTGTGGTCTTTGTATTGATACTTGTAACTTAAGACTGTGTCATGATATGGCCTCGTCCCTGTTTATTTTGTATTATTGGTGCCATTCAACAAGACTATCGTTAAATGCTAGTTTGTGTAACAGTTGAAACAAATATGTTTATTTTGTATTCCAATCGTTTTTGTTATATGAACGAATAAACAATGCAGCCGTTGTTCTTTTTATGGCGTGTATGTTTGTAAATTGATATGGAAAAAAAATGCTTTTCAAAAGGCAAACACTATATCAGATAGTTAATTGATAAGCCAATAGCCCATTTCACAGTGGTCCGATTAAACATCGGATAATTCCGTTATTTCAAGTTACATGGCGAATAAAAACATGACGGTATTCGCCAATCAAATGCTGGGATAATTCCTGATAGTAAACAAACATGTGTCATATCAAAATATCAATTCCATCAGTTTTAGTAAGGAATTTATGTAGATATTATTATTTACGACTTTGTCGGGATCGCCCGAATTTCACAAACACATTAAGCTTATTTACTAGTGGCCGGCTTGAATCACAGCAATAAATTTCCTGGAATATAAAATGTAGTCATAACCCGTATAGTGATGTCTTTTCCCTATCAAAAAGTTCGGTACAAATACGTCATCCTCGACAACGTCAAAGTTTGCTCTTCGTTGTCTAACAAACCGGCACGTAACGACATTGGTTTACAAAGGTGTATATCATTACACAGAAGTCGATGAAATATCAAAACTTATTTAACTCGAACTTGTTTATTGACAACCCCTTTCCGAACACTATTTGGGCATAATTACACACGTTCAAAACTTAGTTTTACAATTTTGTTTACCGTTGTAAGTTGATTTGAGACGTTCTATAGTCATCAGTTTATGCCAGCATATGATTAGCCAGAAAATAAGTTTTAGTTTTAAATAATTCTAATGTGAACATATAAATTAGTATTGAGGCCTTTATTTACTAGATTCGGAAACTTATACAGCAAAGGTAATTAGACGTCCACTTCATGGAGATATAGTTAATGTATAATTCACAAAAAAAATCGAAATTATGTTTATAACCACACAACCAGTAGTTTTATATTTAGTTACCAATTAATAAAATAATTTGTGAATGGATGTTTATACAACGGTACAAAATGTGCCTTTATCCGGGTACAAAAGGAAATGGTTATTTGTTAAACATTTGTCGCCAGGAAAACAAACTGAGGAGAAGCAAGTTTTACTTCGTTTAGACTTAAACATTGCTGACAAACAAATCAACATCTGAAGTCTTGGTGAAGTCAATAACCGCTCAGTTATCAATGCGCTAGAACATAATATTCGTAATATTGAAGCTGAAAACGAAATCTGCTCTTTAAAAATTTACGATCGGGTTTCGGCATGCAGTTACCAACTTAGAAAGCAACTTTGTTTTCTTAAATCTAACACCAGCCCATTGATCTGGTGTTGTATTGAAGCATCCCAGGCTTATATTTGGAGATAACATTTGGATTTGGACATTTTGGGGACGGAAAGGTGCTTCTTCCTATCATTGTTTCTGTAACACAGGAATGGCGTACTCATAACAATATGGAGTAGTTAAATGTAACAGTATATATACCAATTTATCCCGCTAAGTATTTTCTATCATTTGATGTTAAAAATTCTGTCAAGTTTAATCATTTTAAAACAGAAAAATCAACGTAGGACAATATTATACCTCAAATAAGTACATAATAAATTAATGATTGAAACATAAAGACATATGGAAAAGCAGTTTATCATATTTAATCATTTGAATTTGTGGCCAGGTAGCTTTTAATTTAATTATTTATTATCTTAGATTTAATGATACTTTAATAACCTGATAATTAGATTTCAAATAAAAAATGTGATATTTAGTTGATGTTTTCTTTAGAGAATACAATCATGTACTAATGTTAAGAGATATGAATTCCATTAACGGCAACTAGTTTTAAATGAACTTACGTTTAAGATTTTAAGATTAAAATACTACATTTCGTTCCACTATATAACAATGTGTGTACAGGCGATGATAAGAGATTTGTACGAACAATAGTTTATTGATACTGAATGGGCGTATCAGTTTAGACAGGGTTAATGTTCAATTATCTGGTTAAGTTGTAAGCTCAGTAGACTGTATATCTTGTCCAGGTCAAAAGGATTCGAACATGTAATCTCTCTTTGTAACTTATCATCTCATGCCTATCCCATTTTGCACGTATGCCTTATGTCTAAAACGTGTTTATGGCTTGAAATAAAAACGGATCGAAAACGCGGCCATAACTAAGGAACAATAGTAATTTTGCAAGTTGTATAGTTAACATGGCATCGTTTAATCCTCAGACATTTAAATGTCACTAGATATGATAACAGAATATAATAATATATCACATGATATGACGCAATGATATAGATAATATTGAAATGATAGAAACCATTTAACGATAATGCTGTTACAGCATATTGTGTACTGAGGAGGGCAAAATGTCTAGGCACAAAACAATTTTCCTGGTTAAACAGGGAATGTCAAGACGTAAAAAATATTGATCACATAATAACAGATCAGATTTTATCACGTTATTATTATTTATAATATTTAAAAAAAAAAACACAAAAGAACCCCGCTAATATAGAACTTTCAATTTTGATAATACCATGTCAGACATGCGTGTGTTTTATAATGTACCGATGCAACTATGACAACAGCACGTGCCAATATGAGTCATAAACATTTAAACTTGACATCAACTAAGCTGTACGTCAGATTTTATCATTGACTGTGAGTTATTGTAATTTATAATGGTAAAATAAAACCCGCGAGAGAACCCCGCTAATATGATCTTCCAACACATGATACAATAAGAAAGGCACAGCAAAACGTTTAAAAGAAATGGTACCTGTCTTAAGAAACGATTTAATATATATACTTGAATTGAGACGTTGTTTATATTACTCAAATCTTCTTTAATCAACTGTTAAGAACATTAACAAATTAAAGACACTTATTCATTGACACGTCTTTGAATGTCTTTTTCACACCACAACACCAACAGTTTGCCTGGCAAAGAATGCATTTTTCAAAGACAAATTTTTCTTTGAAGTTTTATTGATCAATTAATATTTCACAGTTACAAAGTACATTCTTACATTTTTTAACATTTTATATTAAAAAATAAGGGTTTAAATTTAGACTTTAATGATTTTTTTTATCAATCTTATCAATGTATTTCATGAATATTTGTCACTTGTGCATTAATAGATCTCATTTACAACTTCTTTTGAAATAAAATTTGACAAATTATAATTTTTCTTTATATTCAAAATAAAAAATAAAATAAAATTTAGGGGCCGAAATGTCTCTGTTGAAAATCAGTAAGAGGTCGTTTCCGTGACGGCAGAGAGAGCCTTGCAGATGACGAGGGTAGACGAAGAAAAAAGAAATACTGTGCGACGTTTGTGACGACAATCGCTGACGCATTTGCTACGGACTTACAATTTAAGAACAGAACGCAGTCAGAGGTCTTCGGTGTCGGCTATGAGGCAATTCATAAACGATTTGAGGAGCTACAAATGTGGAAGGTGTTTGCATTAATTAAACGATATAAAAATATTATTTCTTAAAATTTGTGCTCTTAAATGATTCAACATCATTATGTAAAAGAAACATATTTTAATTAGAAAAAAAAGAATAATCGGAAATAATTTAATAAATTTTCTTGCCCAGTCTTAGGATTTACATAACTGAATAATTGAAATAATATTCCCGACAATCAAAACCCAATTGAAAGGAGTAAATCGTTTTGATTCGCTGACAAATCTCCTCACGGCGACATAACAAATTATCAAACAATATGACTCTGAGTGGTATAGGGATGTATTCCGACACCAATGGATTCATCGGCGCGAAAGGTGCATCCACTGTGACGGATTATTTTGATAAAACGAGGTTGACGTCGTGTATGCTGTTAACGTCATTCCAATGCATCCGGCGTGCGCCGGGTTAGCGTTAGTGACCCTGTTCAGACCCTGTAACTTTTGCACCATACATTCTATTTGCATGCTATTGTCAGTGTTTGTTGCAGATACTATCTGCATCTTGTTAATGCATATTTTGATGTATAAATATTAAACCATATTTGTTATATGAGAACAGTCCTGTTTACTTTGGATCATCCCTCGTATCGGTGGTCCTTATGTTGTTCTAGCCTGTTATTTGCCTATTACTGAACTACTTGTTTTGATGCCTGCATAACCAATGAACCTTCTATCTGAAGCGCTATTGTTGAATCTATAATCAAGGACCGAGTTTGAGTTATCTGTTTGGAAATATTTACTCGATGCAACATTATTCATATCGAGTGTGGCTAAATGTACTTTTAATGGGTTAGTTGTCTATCCAAAATGATCATTTGGGTACATGATATTTGTAATCACCGTATTATATTACATTTCGGAGAGAAAGGTGATTATTCCATAATATCGTCGACAACCTAGTGATAGAAGTTAGAATAGCAAGTTCGCTGGAAAGGGGAAACACGTGTATGTAAAGGAGCAGGATTTGTAAGTATAAAGATAGAAATGCAGTTTGGGAATCTTTGTTTAAACTTGTCGTAGAAACCATATGTCAGAGGCAAAAGACTTTATTTCTTACAATCCTTTTGTGTGTTGGGATTCGAAATTCAATAAAAATGTGTTTGTTTTGAATGTATTTCCTAAAATTTGTATAAAACTGAAACATTACGACGTAAAATTATTTGATTCCTTGTCTTAGAGCACTAAAAGCTGTTTAATATGTAAATAACTGTTAATTGTTGTTTGTTATTATTATACACTTTCATAATCTGACATACAAACATAAATTATGATTTGATGCAAAGATAAATAAAAGCGATTGATAAATGAAATACCTATACAACAGAGAACTGGGTATTTCTGATTTGGTATACATATAAGCCGTCACGGTAACCAGTAGTACCTTACTGAAAAACAGCTGTACACAGCGGAAATAGAATGGCTTAAAATAGAACTTAACACTTACGCCTTCTTCGGTTGAGCTCTAATTCTAGAGACACCTACGCATATAAAACCTTGGAATGAACATGTATCAACCGAATCATGTGAGCACACGGAATGGCGGAATTTATGACATGACGTTTACCTGAAGTATCCATAGAGACAGCGTCTTGTTTTAATTATCGGACATTCTTTAAGATTATATCCTAAGATTAACACGATGTGTAAGGCGAAATAACATAAACGCCTAGATTTTTAAGTTAATAATTTAATGTTATTAATTAATAATATTCAGTTTAATTCGTACTGTTTTGTATAATCAATCGTACAGGGACAAGCCCAATAATCAAACAACCGAAAGTAAACACGGATTAGAAGCACAGGGTAATTCTAAAATGAAAAAGAGCAAGAAAATATCAAACGTTTCATTACCATGAGTTAAAACAAGCTACTACTGAAACCAAGCACTTGTGTTATATCCCTTCACATATACTTTTTAATCCTCAATCCGCTTAAAATGACAATATACGATTTGTCGATAAAAAAACAAGATAACATCGTTTATTAATGTGACAGTTACCCCTCTTCCTTTAATTATAAAACTCTCATATTTACTCTCTGCGTAATAAATGTCACTGTGGTAGTCTGCATTAGCGAATCGACGTTTTTGTGCAATTGGGTTTCAAGAAAGCATACGGCGATATAGCAAGGAATAATTACTTTTGGTCTCTCAAAAGTAATAAATGCAGTGGATGAGGAAACAACAACATAATTGTACACATCCCTTGTCGATATCGATCCTTCGACGTTGGGTGAGTCTCCCGGTGAATTATCGACGTTACCAATTTTGTCCGTATCCCTTATCGCAGTGAGCTCGGTAAGCGGGAAAATAAACATCGTTTAAAACAGGAGCAAACAAAGGTGAAACTTATCGTATATACGTTAGAATAATTCATATGTAAATACTAATAATTATTCTGACAACTATAAATGTGTTTTTTTTACCATTTTATACAGTTTCAGAACATGAATGACATTTGTCTGCGATGTTGGATACAACATGGCTTGACGATGGAGTGGTTCGGACATTTTGCATTTAAATTTTGTTTAATGTTTTAAAAATGTTCGGTAAATTAGAAAAACAAAACATTCATTTGCCTAATGATTGAAATGTTCAGGGACTGTCATATCGGAAGGAAAATAAGACACAATGTTTTATGTAATATTGTTGTTTTTGTATGTTGATTGTCCAGACAAGGTCACCATTAAACTCAAATGATCCGTGCACTACAAAGTTGTCGTTTTCTATCTTAAGGCCATTCGGAATGTTGGTGACGCCTAAAATGAGGGTGTTGCAAAGGTTAGAGTTAAATTTCCCTTTCACCTCTTTACAACGAAATACTTCAACTTTCGCTAAAAAGCAAACAAGTTCATTTCGATCAAATTAGTACACATTTTTATTCGCCCGGCGTCACTTGAAATCCCGGTAAAGATCACTTACATCACACAACAAATGAACGCCAATTCCAATTAGCATATACATTGCCTTATCCGGAGTAAGAAGCGTTGACCTCATACTTGGTTTGTGATGAATAGAAGACGCAAACGTTGTTAAAGACTTTGTTAGTGATGCATTTTTAATGCATGAAAATTGGCCATTTAATGAATTAGTTTTATTATCAACTGAATTAATCATAATGGTATAAGTTATATGATTACTTCAGTTGGATAAATTTGTGCCGACGTTTATCAACACATATGTTGAAAATATAAGCTTCGAATGAAAACATGCTTGCTATGTTCTTGTCTACTAAACGAACATGTTTACACTTGAACATCTATTTGTAAATAACACAATAATTCAGTTGGAATTCCTTTAGCATCTTCTTCTCAAGAAATAGCCTCTAAGAAGGGCGTGTCTCTAAATCGATTCTACTTTCTAACACTGTATGTAAGTTTCTCCCAGGCCTTCAGTAGAAACACTCCTGGGAGATTCATGGCACAAAGTGTAGTGCTTTAAACAATATCTTATGCGTTCCAAGTAATGCAAATAACTACGAGTAATATAGTATATCACAATGACGGGAGTTGCCAATAATACTACGTATTTTAAGGACACCACAGCAGTCAATTCTGGAAATATTGATACGGAGTTTGTGCCTCCAGATTTTCAAGTGACGGCTAAGAACATTATCCTTGCCGTGGTTTTGATTCTCATGGACCTTGTGACGATATTCGGCAATCTGCTTGTACTCCTATCGTTCGCTTTTGAGAGACGTTTATTACAACCATTTAACCTCTACATACTTAACCTAGCAGTAACAGACTTTTTTGTTGCCATAACGGCAATGACGTTTTATACATTAGATACGCTGCTTGGATACTGGCCGTTTGGACGCATCATGTGCGGTGTGTGGATCTACTTTGACTTTGCGATGACATTTGCGTCTGTGTTTACGTTAGTCGCCATCTCCGTAGACCGCTTCTGGTGCGTCACGTGGCCTATCCATTACAAGAAATATAACAACCGTTTCCGAACAGTCATGATACTAATTTGTGTATGGTAAGAAACTTTAAACTTTCCTAAACTTAAGAAAACATTTTTTTATTTATACATAATTCCTCCTGTCAACCATATAGCAAATGTTAACAAGTATTATTATACGCATAGTGTTTGAAATTCTGCGCGTTGATGGCAACGTTTCATGTATTAGGCCCAGCAAATTTTCAAATATATATATATAAACTATTATAGTATAAGAATACAATAACATTTCTGGTTATCCATACGCAATTCATTATATTCGTTTACTATCATTTGATAAAAACTGATCAATGCTATTTTTTATTATTTCAACGTCGTTTCATAAATTCCGCATCTAAATGACAAATGTTACATCCTCGGAATATTTGAATTTGGTTGTTTTGGAAAGAGTACTTGCAACTTTCTCGTTACCACGTGCTACCATAATCCTAGGATCAACATAAGCGCTTTCTGTTCCGAACAATCATCAAAATTTATTAAATGATACCTGTGACAATCAGTCTTAAAAGAAATTTAATTTCCTGCCAGGCAAATGACTGCTTTTGTAGTGTTTCTTGGAATAACTGTCAATATAAAATTCTTCTTTGACAACCTGCAAACCAGTAAGCTCAATAAAGATTTAAACTCTGAATTGTCCAGGTATCAATTTAGGCGGTTGTTAGAAATCCAACAAAAGCGGATTATGGCAATTTAATGATATGTTATTACAAAGACTATTTTTTTAATGATGATATACTATGATAAATGCATAAATGACCAGTTATGGCAATGATTTGGGAGAACAATTATATGTTAAAGTCATGTGAATGTTATTAATTTTTGATTACACATCTTTAACTATTCTAGTCGACAATTAATTAAAGATAACCTGAATATGTATGATTAAAAAAACTAACTTCAGTTTACACCAATTGAAGCATATATCGGCATACATAGCTAGCAGTTTAAATCAGTGTTTTATTTGAAGATAGAAAAGGCGGTGACAGTTATTTTATTTGCTATATTTATCTATCAGCATGAGTTTGGTGTTTACAAACACAAATATTGAAACGATAAATAAAACACTTTTTTGAACAACTAGTAATCAAAAGTTGTCACCAACACTATATTAATTAGTGATCTAGGCAACAATATACATGCGAGTGTTTTTATTTAGTTTATATAAGCTGCTACCATTTTAATTTCAGATTAATAGTAATCACTTCTTTTAATTGCAATTCTTTATTAAAAGCATATCGTAAATTCAAGACGTAAAACATTAAACATAAAGTTTAATAACAACAAAGATTGGTGTTTTAATGCGCTGATGGAAAGTGTTAACTTGAGAGCAAATGACCTTATCATTATTTTGTATGATTAAAGTAAACATGCGAGATGTAATGAGACAATTCTTTGGAATGCTTGCGTGATAATGTTAAAAATATAAGCTTTCTGGTGATATTCACATAAGTCATTATAAAAGACTAATGCGGTTCTTCAAGGAAGCTTTCAGGGATCCGTTCACCAGGAACCTCAAGCACTTACGTTTTGATCAATAAAGCCAGTATAGCTTCTTCATTTCTTTTAATACGTTTCGAAATATATTGTTGTTGTTTTCTGAACGCTGAAATACTAACTACAGAGAACATGCAAAACAGATCAAATGTGAAACAGATATAATTCATACTAGAAGAGAGATCCTACGAAGGCGGATAATACATCTTACATATGAACACATTATTCTCGGTTGTTTTGCGAATGTTCCATGATATCAATTTCAGAGTAAATTGAAAACTGCACTAGATATAGTGTGTGTTTTTCAGTTATATTTATGTAAAACTTTTTTTATGTATATTTGGACCCTTTTTACAGGTTGTTCGTAGTTGCAATATGGACACCACCTTTTATCGGCGACCGACTGCAACATAATGAGGACCATTTCTGTATTTGGGAGCCGTCGGACAACCGCGAGTTTGTCATATTTGTGGCGTTGATAGGACATTACATTCCTTGCCTCATGATGATGTTCTCCTATATGAAGGTTCTATACGTTATGCGAAGTCAAGCATTAAAAGTCGCGGTCAATACGGATACCAGCCTTCAAAACGAAAGGCATTGCATATATCTATAACCCGAAAATCAATACTCGGCAGTGTAGTGAAGCCATCCAAATCGCAAAATAACCAAAAAAAGTTAAATAAAAAATGCAATTTTGTTCTAATAGCCATTGCATGTCTTATTATTTTAAATCCTGGAACCTTCCCGGATTTATATGACATAAGCTTAGAAAAATAAAATCATTACCCTATTTATTGTCAATCGCCTATAGCGAGCCGAGTTCATTAACTGGAGAATGTCATATATCCAATCATAAATCACGGCATCCAACAGGATATAGGTACGAGGGATGATCAATATTTACGTAGACTGGTCACATAATCGTTTTCATACTTCTTGCAACATAGTTAACTTTTTTATTGACTACCATAATAAGAATAGCATGACATAGCATAGTGCGAAACAAAATGATATTATGCAACCACAGTAAGGCGCTAACGGTCCAGGTGGCGTTTTGTCGTACGTATTATGAACTGAAAACTAAATGAAATAAATATAAGTTGCAGAAACTCTTGAAAATAATCGCAATTATGTATGACGTCAATCGGCTGTTGCATTTTGAAATAAACAACGTCTTCTCTATGACACCTATGAATATAAATAT
Organism: Mya arenaria; assembly: GCF_026914265.1. Lineage (NCBI taxonomy): Eukaryota > Metazoa > Mollusca > Bivalvia > Myida > Myidae > Mya > Mya arenaria. The sequence goes on from NC_069126.1 coordinate 28,797,259, forward strand.
GTCGCCACAAGAACGTTGGGAAATTCGCACAAACATTGAATTTTGTAAAGAAAAAGGGGAACACACCATCCGAAACGTATAAGCTACTAAAGCTGACACGTTTGCCGTGCAATGGTTTTCAAGGGGCATCGACAACTTTTCTGATGGCCAACAGTCCATTGAAGATGATGCAGTTCGTGGACGGAAGTCAATAATTGGACCGTCAGCCATGACGTCAATTGAAGAGAAACTGAAAGCGGACTGCATAATGACTGTAAGGGGACTGTTAGAGGTTGCCAATGTCAGCAGCTGTTGAACCACACACAGCATTCTGACCACCGAAATAAACATGCGGAAGGTATGGAAGAGAGCTGGGTCGCCGCCACTTGAGAAAGCCCAAGTTTCACGTTCCGCTGGTAAACAAATGCAAATGGTGGTTTCGGGTTGTCGGGAAATGATCCTGTGTCAACCGGTGCTTGTTGGGTGGATGGCAAATGCGAACTATCTTTCGATTCATTTAAATCAGATAACAATAACATGCACTCAGGAGAAGTTCAATTAATTATACTTTGCACATTACATATTGTAAAATATATTCAATATAAACAATATGGGTAAATCCATTCTGTGCAAATTGTTCAATTATAGTAGAAATAATCATATTTATCTTGTAGTTGAAAGTCATGAATATTAACGCCAAGTATTTAGCACACTTCTTACTATAATGTGACAGTATGACTCTTAAAACGTTTATTACATTGTGAACAGGAACTCGGCCGTGATCTCATTTGGGCAGATATTAAGAAGACGAGCGGCATCCCGGTTTATCATTTCATGAAAACACTATGAATCATGGTACATTAATTAATATACACGGTCAGTATCTTAATATTCGTAATACTGTACCCTGTCGATTATTCTACATGCATTTGAACCAAGGCTATTCAAATGTTGTCATTACTAGCTGAATTGTGGTGAACGTTATCAGGCTTCACAGAGATTGAGCACGGAGGTCTTTGTCAAATGACTGCATTGTACTGTATATCCGACAAGATTTATTCCTCTGCAGGTGAGGTCTGTTTCCGGTTGTTGAGTACTTGAAATTACAGTATCAGTGTATAAATGTGTGTTTCAGGTCGCTGATTGCTTGAAATAACATAATCATGTATAAAAGTCTGTATCAGGTTGCTTAGGACTTGAATAACATTATCCGTGTGTATTGGTCTGTATCAGTACATGAAATAGCATAAGACCGCTAGTGAACGCATGTTTAAGTGAACGTTTCAATGCGGTAATCCTATCATTTATTGATAAAGCTACTTTGATATGTAATATGTGTGTGGTCTGATTGTGGAGTTTGTACTGTGTGTCTCTCGTGCTGTGCCTTCTATACCCTGTAATATGTGTGTGGTCTGATTGTGGAGTTTGTACGTGTGTGTCTCTCGTCCTGTGCCTTTGTATCCTGTAATATGTGTGTGTTCTGATTGTGGAGTTTGTACTTTGTGTCTCTCGTGCTGTGCCTTCTGTACCCTGTAATATGTGTGTGGTCTGATTGTGGAGTTTGTACGTGTGTGTCTCTCGTGCTGTGCCTTCTGTATCCTGTAATATGTGTGTGGTCTGATTGTGGAGTTTGTACTTTGTGTCTCTCGTGCTGTGCCTTCTGTACCCTGTAATATGTGTGTGGTCTGATTGTGGAGTTTGTACGTGTGTGTCTCTCGTGCTGTGCCTTCTGTACCCTGTAATATGTGTGTGGTCTGATTGTGGAGTTTGTACGTGTGTGTCTCTCGTGCTGTGCCTTCTGTACCCTGTAATATGTGTGTGGTCTGATTGTGGAGTTTGTACTGTGTGTCTCTCGTGCTGTGCCTTCTGTACCCTGTAATATGTTTGTGGTCTGATTGTGGAGTTTGTACTGTGTGTCTCTCGTCCTGGGCCTTTTGTATCCTGTAATATGTGTGTGGTCTGATTGTGGAGTTTGTACTGTGTGACTCTCGTGCTGTGCCTTCTGTACCCTGTAATATGTGTATGGTCTGATTGTGGAGTTTTTACGTGTGTGTCTCTCGTCCTGTGCCTTTTGTATCCTGTAATATGTGTGTGTTCTGATTGTGGAGTTTGTACTGTGTGACTCTCGTCCTGGGCCTTTTGTATCCTGTAATATGTGTGTGGTCTGATTGTGGAGTTTGTACGTGTGTGTCTCTCGTCATTGGCCTTTTGTATCCTGTAATATGTGTGTGGTCTGATTGTGGAGTTTGTACTGTGTGTCTCTCGTGCTGTGCCTTCTGTACCCTGTAATATGTGTGTGGTCTGATTGTGGAGTTTGTACGTGTGTGTCTTTCGTCCTGGGCCTTTTGTACCCTTGACTTGTACCTCTAAACTATTTGAATGTATAACAACTAGTCTTGTTACTGTAGTTTTAATTGTATTATTCATGTGACAATATACATCTTATTTATATTGTCAACGTTTAAAACAGTGAAATACCGATTTCATTTTACTCATGAATCCCAATAAACCACAGAAAAAAAATATATTCTTATATAACATCATTTAATTGATATGCATTGTTCCATATGAACGTTTCTAATGATTTCAATTTAAGTTTAAGTTTGACACTTACAGAACATAAATCGAAAAAACAGATTGATTATTGGTTTTAATGATTTCTCGCAATAAGGTTATTTAAAAGGGTCAACATGTGTTTCTACTCAACAAATCATTTGCCACTGATAGTTATAAACCTTCTTGAGAATAATGTTCTGTTCAACGTTGCAATGCATTAAATTTAACATAGATTTTACAGTTAGTTTTACAAATAATATTTTCATTTTACTTTCGCGGCTTTTATAACACAGTTTACTTGTATCTAACGGTATTCAATGACTCAAACTTTGAAGATCATACGACGGTTTCAATTTTCGTGTCAAGTGTTTGAAGTAGCAGGACAAAGAAGGCCCTATAGTTAATTATAAGTCGCCCAAATGGCTGTGAAACTAGATGATAATGTTTATATATCCTGATTGATATCAGAGTCAATTTCGAAACTAAAAAGATGGATTGTATGTGTTTCATTTTTACAATTGTTTATATTTTATTTGTTCTACCAAGTCATCAGTGCGCTGGTAAGACACTTTATTTAACATCTGTTCACATAAAAATAGCATTAAATTTGAAATAAGACCCGGTATTTTGATCTTTATATTCTTATTTATGGCGTGTTTGCCGAGGGCATCATCTAACTATATCACACTAAAGAAATTATAATCATGAACACTGCAACAAGGAGGGATTCCTATTAGTATAAGCTATTAAAATTTATTTAGAGGTGAATATGTCATCATACATAGAAGGGTTTAAGCTGTTGTTCTGATATAAATATAGAACTTTTCTGAAAATCTTGTTGAACATATCAATATGATAAGTTAATACATACGAACCATTTAACCAATATGCAAAACAAAATCAAATAAGTTACAACAATTATTTCGCGTACAGTATGACGCACTCGTGGCTTCTCGGTCTAAGGTCAGGCACCATATCAAATACGCAATGGTTGACCGATGCTCTGCGTGAGTTTATCATACTTGTCACATATAAAGAAAATTAGGAAATAGTCAACATTGAAAGAAATTTGTCAATATTATAATGTTTATTATGATTTAATTTTGTTGAAATCAACATACTTTAGAATAATTCTACTTATTGTTGACCTTTTTTGAACGTAGAGAGGGAAAGTGAGAAGCTTTTATGACTATTAACTCAACATGTTCTTCATTTTCTTTCCTTAATATAAACAAATAAAATGTATGAAGCCGACAATATCCTTTTTATATATCGGTGATTCAAACTCATACTACGAACCCACTCCTTATGCTCTTCATGTGAAGTGTCGTAAGAAGCTTCATGATCTCTTAATTGCTGTGAAAATTGTATGATACGTGTGTATATCCTGCTCAATATCACAGTCAAGGGCGAAGCAGAAAATATCGATACTATATTTTTCATTTTAAAAATTGTTCATATTCTGTTGTTTCTACCTAGTCAACAGTGCACAGGAAGACAGGACATGTAATTCAATGACGTGTGCAGATAAAACAATATTCAAATAGAAAATATATTGTTCATTATAGGTCGTCTTTTATCAATAGTTCCCCTTTCAAGGCGTGTATGACGATGGCATATTGTTATTATATCGGACGGTAGAAGTCATGAAAACATCAACAAGCAGAGATAGGTATTATCGTAAATTTGACGTTAGGGGGAAAGGTCGACTACGTATATAATAATAGGGATTATCTCGTGACATGTTAACAATGTCAGTAACAGTTCTTTTATGTGTAAATGACATTTGGAACTGAATTAAAACTTTCAATCCTTACTGTATGATCGACCCATCTTGTTACTCGCGGTTCATGCAGTGTTCAAATACTAGTAAATATCAGTATTATTTGAGATCGCGTTTGGTTTAAAAAATATTTGAAAGCTTGCGGCGTACCTAGGCATACTGCAGTATGGCCGGTCATTCACATAAAATTTGGTTCCATGCTAAAATCTCGTGATAAAAAATACACTCTAGGAGTTGTATTTACTGGTTAGTATGTGTTATAATTCGATTAAGATTTGGCCTTATTAATGCTTAAAAATTGTCTCAAAGTACTACTACCAAACACCCGTATGACTAATAACCTGTGATTCCGGTCTCGACGCTAGCCTCATTAGCGGCTTACACGCATTCCATCGGGTTGAATTTCAATCCAGAACGGAAACACAACCTTTCCTTGCATACCTTGAATACCAAATTTGTGAAGTAATTAACGTAGAAGTGCATTTCACCTTTAAGTTCGTACGACGCTTTCTACTGACGTCATGACCCGTATTTACTTAAGATCAAGTTAAACAGCAAATAGGTCCTCTAAAAACCGCGTTTTTTGACCATTATGTAATCTCATTTTGTGATTAAATTTCATCTATGAATATATTCGATCGCGTTCTATTGAAACGTCATACTTGACTTTCTATAAACTAAACAATAAAATAAATAAGAAATGGCGCGTCGTTGCGGGTAACTGTTCAGGTATGGGGTGTTAGATAGTAAATTCCAGCTTGCACGTTTCACCGGAAATGCTTTTCGATTGAGCAAGAAATAATGAGCCTACATCAATGAAAGACCTTCATTTATCGATAGCTCGCTCAAGTGTGAGTGCGTACAATTCAAAATGCTAAAGGTACGCCGATTCAATTGTAAAACTTGTTGCATAAGTTATCTTTATCAAGTGTTCATTTAACAGTAGAACACAATTCATCGTTAATTATAATAATTTTACATAAGAATTGTTAGATCAGCAACAAACGATTTCGCTATATTGTTTGTGTTTTGACTGGAAATTTAATATGGTTCGCTTAGATAATATACCGCCGTGTGTTTATAAACAATACGAAGACCGATGTAAAAAGGTTGAGTCATTTGGTTTAAGTGTAACCGTGCTTAAATACTAATATTATCTTTAAAGCTCCAATCAAAGTGCGTTTTTTGTTTGTTTTATGTCATTGTAAATCAGTAAAGATGGTCCGGAAATAAAGCCATAACATTAACTGTAGGAACATACTTTTGTTATCAATGTTCGATTTGGTTTTGCAGAATGTGGCACATTGCGACTGCTAAATACCGATCCTATCAATCCAGGTGAAGGTAGAGGTCTCAAATATCAGAAGTCAAACCACGGGTTTGGTCCGATGGTGGAAGAATAGAACTGACATAATAGAAAGCGACTTGCAGCGTTTCTCTATTCAAGTTGACCATGACAGAGTCACGTTGACAATACATAACGTCACAGCTGAAGATAACGGTGGTTACACAATGAATTTAGGAAACATAGAGTGCTCACCACCTATGGAAATTTTAGTTACAGTGAAAGGTATTTCAAATCAAACCTTTTATCATTTCTGAAACAAAACTGCAAATATATTCGATTACCTAATATCGTCTGCAAGGTACATGTATAAAAAGAAATATTGAAATGTTTTAAGTGTTTGATCAAAAAGGGACGTTATGTTTTTCCAAAGTTTTATTCATAAATCGTTTGACAATTGAAATCGAAAAAAAAGCTTTTTGCTGAAGGAAATAAATTAATTATATCAATCATATGCACGTGATTAAATGCATGATTACACAATATTTCGGCCTTTAAGTACAAGCTACAGTTAAAATCACTTGTTACTTTTTTGCCTCTATTCAGAATTGTTTAACTGTAAAACTGCGTGTAAAAAGTTAGTTATTATGACTTTGTATCCTTTTTAATGGTCAAAAATATTTTTCTTCCAACGAGAAGGGAGTATTTCAATGCAGCTTTTACTTTTTTGTCAGGTGAAGCTGTAGAGATATCAACAGTGGCATTCCTAGTTACTGGGCATTTTACAAAATGCAACGTAGACCATTAAAACATCATAGCATCAAACTATGTTTTTGTTTAAGTGTATACTTGTTACCATTACCAAGCTTCTTATTAAGTGGGTTAACGTTTAAGTGTCTTGCTCTTATACGGTGTTAAACTGAAACCGTTAGTCGTTTATACAAGTGCTTTGGTTGTAAATGAGAAGTTCAGTCCATATAATAGTAAAAGTAAGTTAGCGAGCCGTTTAAACGACTTTATGTTAGTTGCTATATTTGAATCGAAATAAAAATATTTGAAAATCTTTTTGAACCAATGGGATGGCTGAACTTATAGAAATATTCAATTTCCATCTTTTTCGGCGTTTTACGTGACGTTATAATTGGATTAAATCGACAATAAATAATTGTTCACATTTATGTTGAAACGAAATGGTGTGTATGGTTATTTTGTGATGAACGCGTCATATTTTTATAACATTTTTTGTACGAAGGGTTCAGGTATTTGCCATACTGCGGTTCTGCCTATAATATTAAGAATACAAAAGTAGTTTTGTTGTGAACTGGACTTTTAATGCGATAAAACACCATGAAGATGTTAACACTCGTCACTTAGTCAAGTAGAACAAGTCAATAATTATTTTTGCCTGACACCTTATCATACCGCAACGGGAATGAAATTCTAGTTTAAAGAGTCCTATTCCGTTATGGTAGGTGTCTTTAACTGTTTATGCTAATGGTCTCAGTCTTATTTATGGCGACTAAGGCTTCATCTAGGCTGCCATGCATAAGAGACAAGCCCAAGTGGGATTGTCTTAAGGAAAAATAAAAACAAAGACAAACAGACGACAACAACATAGTCTTAAATGCGGTAAACTAAATGTGAATCCAAAACTTGCATATTGTTTTGCAGCTAAACAAACAAAAACTGGACTAAAATATCACGCGCACTAATTTCAGGGGTCTGAAGAACATATGTTAGATTAAAAAGGGGCTTGCCTTGTCACTAAACTAAAATTAATTCAACTTTTTTCACGTTATCATTTATTTGGCGGGCTTTAAGCGTCAGTCTTGAAGATTACATTTTCATGAAGACTTCAAAATTAACAATAACCTATACTTATTTCGGGTTAGTAAGTCGTTAAAACACATGCAGATGTCACTGTAAAAGTATGATGAGGAAGACAAGAATGTATGTGTTATATCATCAAATTTTATTGTTGATGATATTTTTGGTAGAGCCTGTCTTAGAACATTTATTTAGTCAACAGTCAAAAAATAGAGCTTCACAAGATATTTGGCCAATGGGGGTATCTTAGCGAAATTAAGGTATAAACATGTCTGCTTTTTTCTTTTTTTCGGAATAAGAAGCGATATGATGTTGTTGTGTGTTGTTTTTTTGTGTGTGTTTTTTAATGGGGTAAGGTATATTTTCCGACATAGTTGTAATGACGAAACAAGCATACATGTATTTGAAGTTGGTGGTTAATACATTGTGTAATCGTAGCTTACATTTCAGAGCCGAAGATACTTTCCATTATTCCCCAATTTTCCTGACGTTACAATCTTTGTTTGATTGTGAACAATGCCTGGTGGGAATCAGCCAGATAGTTCGATATGCATTATGAATATAAGATGTAGGTTTAATACGTTGGGCAGTCGTAATGTAAATTTCAGAGCCAAAGGTCCTATCTATTATTCCCCAATTCCCTGACAACGTTAACATCCCAGAATTGGATTGTGCACAATGCCTGGTGGGAACGGTTGGCGTCTACATGAACGTGGAATGTATTGTGTCTGGGATCAGCCAGAAAAACCTGGTAAACAACATCTCATCTCTTCTTATTGAAATCATTTTTCAAGTAACGCCACTAGGACGAAAGGGAAAACAAAAGTCATTTAAACCTGGAAAGGTAAAACAGTTACATAACAAAAATATTGCATCTGTATAATTTGCAAATCATATACCAGACTGAGACCGCTCCAACAAAGTGCTGACTTGCATAATGTAGGACGGCTTTTAACATAGTACTTCTTTTCCGAGGCATTTTTTCTTTGTTTTTATTCCATCCACAGTAGATGTACATATTGTGATCGATTTCAGTACGAACGTTCTATGTCTTAAATGTTAAGGCCATGTTAGACCCCGATAAAATGTTAGTAACATCTATTGCCATATGAGTGAACATTATAATTGGCAAAATTATCCATCGTGTAACATTTATATTTGCCATACATTATTTGATGAACATTATGTTACCTAGATTGTCTACATTTCCGCTAACAAAATCAAGATAGGCCCATTAGGTCATCAGCAATAATACCGTTCAGTCGATTAGTAAGTTAATACTTCGCTTCAACTTCTTATTACGGTCATGAACTGTCAAAGACTGAACTTTGCAACACGCACCAGGAATGCCGTTCAAGATTAGTACGGTCTTGGAATCACGATGACACTTATTTTAATGCTTCCTCTATAATTGTTAAAAATAAATGGAGATAATTGAGTTCTAACCCAGATAAAGTGCTGTTTCGCTCAAAAATGTGTTAAAGGAATGGCACTAAATAAAAGTATAAATCTGTAATTTTGTTACGTTTTTTTCCCTATTGGCATCTGTTTAAAACACTTCATGCTTGTAAATAAGACGATTATTCTACGAAACATTAGAATCTAAAGAATGTTACACATGCTTTGTGTTTCCTGGGTTGTATTGTTATCTGCATTATAGTCGTATGTATTTGTTAAAGATCCTTGCGTTGAAGCTGAAAAGAAATGGACAAGATGTCCCCAATGTGACTGTGGAAGGTTTGCCATTGTATCGAGTATTCTATTCGTACATGCCGAGTGAAGATGATACAGATCATACCGTTACTTGCGAGGCTGCTAAAGATGGCCAACAGCCCACAATAGTATCAATCACTCTGCTCGTTTTGCGTAAGTGTTTGTTTTTAAATTCAATCATATTGTATCACTTGAAAATACATTTACACTATGCGATAAACAAAACAACAGAGAATCAGACACAGTGTAATGTAGCATTGGTTAAATTGCTAGTAAGAAGGGCAAGCATAGAGATTGGGCCACGACCCTTTCCAACATCAGTAACAGACCTGTCTCCAAATGTCACATGATGCTTAAGTTTGAATGACTGTGTTGCATCATGAACATTTTCTGAATACTAAAACTACTTGGCGACAATAAATATTTTATTATAGTTCAATTGGTTGTCAGTGAATCTTGGCATACTTTTAGTTCAGCAATCTACCTTGATACGACATTATTATTATTATTATAATTATTATTTTTATTATTATTATTATTATTATTATTATTATTATTATTATTATTATTATTATTATTATTATTATTATAAAGAGAGGCAAAACTAGTTTAATGATTCCTTGTACCTATTAAATGCGATGTTGTTTATTCAGACATCAACTGCATTGTATTACATCTGATAAGACTTACCAATAAGTAACAATGGTAGTTCATTATTGTGAGATGAGAATACCGATTTAATGTGAATTTACTACGAATACAATTCATTTCCTCATAATTTATGTTTGACCATATGAAGCGAGAAAATGTGTAATAAATTAAAGTTCATATTTTTAACAGGGAAACCATCGATCCCTACAATAACGCTGCCGGAATCGATCAAAGAAGGAAAGCATGCACATATTACTTGCAAAACCTTCAATGCCCGACCGGAGCCAAGACTCTACTTCATGTACAATTCAACAACTTACAGTACAAGCAACAACTTTTCCCAAATGAAAGGCGATAAAACAGTTGATGTTAAAACAATATTAGACATCACTTTCAGTCGATATGACAATTCCAAGAGTTTAACTTGTTTTGTTGAGTTTAGAGAGTATGATAAAAACACACCGAAAATAAAAACAAATTACTCGACTTCTGCCATTGATGTTTTATGTAAGTATATCTTAGTTAAAGGAGATAGTTTTATCAAACAAATAAACATGGAAAACCTGATAAAACACATCAATACCGACTATATTGTTAATCTATTCAAAATATAGAGCAATGCTTGTTTATCCAATATTAATAAGCACAGATAACAATGAACCGTATGTACATTTGTATGCAAACAACATCACAAGCAATTATTCATTTCTGGCCACTTAAATATTTTTAAACCAGTCCCACCGAAGTCTATACAGCTTGAAGAATTAGAGAGAACCAACGATGAAAAAGGTAATACCAGTCTCCGGTTACAGTGTACAAGCGACGTATCTAATCCAGTTAGTGAAATAAAATGGAACATCACGTCTAATTTTCAATCTGAACCCTCCCAGGAAAAGGAAAAGGCTGAACAATTATCTGGATTTGTAAGGACTAAGGTAATACATTTCTTTTCCAAAATGAATTTTACACTTACATGTAACGTTTAAAGATTAAAGCGTTATTCAAAAGTGTAGTTATGCAAACATGGCCCTTTGGATCTAGTGTTAGAGTGTTTTTTTGTTTATAACAAATCGTTTTATGCTTTAATAAAGCTCATTTTTTTCTTACACTTAACACTATGTGTGTTAAATCAACTTATCTTCGACAAGCAGGAACAAGCAGCTAAATATAATTTATTAAAGCGGGAAGACATTTGAGAATCGCTTAACTGTTACTTAAATAGCACCGTCAATGATGTGAAGCTTTATATGTGATTGGTATATCATGTTGTGTTTTGTGTAAAAATTATTTAGCATGCCACAAACAATCTAACAATTTTAATAATAGCTTTAAGATATATTTCTGCTTGCCATATTTAGTTTACTGCTTGATATTTTCTGCAGATGGTAGCATACATTAAATGGCCCGTGTATGATTCTTTTCGTTGTAATAATATTCAGTATTGTATTACAGAATCAAATGTTAAAATGATTATGATCCTTCTCCATTTGCAGATGTTATCTGCCAACCTCACTCGACATAACAATGGAGAACAACTATCATGTTACATAGAAAATCCTGAGTTCCCAGAGATCAAAGTAATCAAAACCTATAAAATCAACATTACTTGTAAGTTAAAACTACATTTTTTACAATTTGTATTTAATGGTAAACATAAAATGCTAATTTTAAAACAAAATACAGTACGCCAAGCATTCAAAGCTATAACAATGATTCCATTTGAAGGCATATGGATATAGGCATAAATGAAATGAAGCATTCAAAGCTGTAACAATGATTCTATTTGAATGCACGTGGATTTAGGCATAACAGAAGCTCAGCAACAAAAAAGTTTTGAAACTTTTGAATTGCTGTTGTTGTTTAATGAATGTACATGTGATCTGAAGTTTTTTTTTATATAAAATGTGAGACAACTGTTTCACCTGTTCACATTTTATTAAACTATATTATCACGTCATCATTTTTTTCATTTGAAAGATAACAATGATGTTTATCACGTTTTAATTTTCATTAAGTTCTGATCAATCGGCCAGATGTGCTCTTTCACGGTTTCAGACAAGCCGTTCATCAGTTTTTCTCCCAGTTCTTCAGTAACTACCTACGTGGATGACAGTATAAGCGTTGTATGTCAATGTGACGCAAACCCAGCAGCTGAGATTGTCTGGTCAAACACTTCTTCGAATAAAATAGGTACTTGTATGTGTCTGATTAGTTAAAAATTGTAGAACGTATTTCATTTTGCTTTTAAAGAATACGATATACACGTACAAAGCATTTACTATAAGTTTGTTGAAAAAAACCTGATAATTACTCCTACTATTACTAAGGGAAAGAAGTCATCAGATTTTATATGTATAACTAACATTTGCTTATTCAGGTAAACGGAATGAAGATAGCCTAGAACTGAACTTGCAATATCACTCAACTGGTCGCCATAATTTCACGTGTAATGCGAAAAACACAATTGGTTCGGCGGTAAATGAAGTTTTCATCTTGGTCAAAGGTATGTACACTTGGGTGAACATCTGCTTTGATGCTAAAGAGAATGTATTGCTTATCTCTCTTAGTAATCGTGAATGGTTTATATCAACATGGAATAAGAGCCTTCCTTACCAATGAATGGAGAGCATGTTGATTGGAATCATTTTCGGTTGTCTCGTGGATCTGATCACCGTTGTTTAAACCATCGGGTTTGTGGTTTTATCGAAAGACGATTTTTTTTAAATGTTATAACGTTATAAAAACTTATTTTTTCAATAGCGTTAAAGTTAAACACTAAGTGTTACACGTATTTGTATCAACTTTTAGCTTAGTCCTCATTCATTTTACAATGATTGTGAAGAAAATTGATTTAACATGTATGCTAAGTCATCATCCTCACGATGTTGCGCGAGAATGTGGTCTTGTGTTTGGGAAACCCGGAGATAACCCACTGTTCAGACTTACTGAGAAATTACTAAACTGGCATACGCATTTTATCTATATCTGCGTCAGGAAAACATTGATTTTGTATACTCATTTGGCCATATTGTTTTAAAGATTCATTGGAAATTATAATGTAAAACAATGATACATTTAGTAGTTTGGGAAAATAATAAAGGCTATAAAACGTCTGAAAACAAGCCCTACAACTTAAAGTGAATCGTCCATACCAGCCCCTGACTGCATTTAGTGTATATTGTCGATTCAAATTTTCTATGTATTTATGCACCCAAATGACACCTCGCCGGGATAATTGTCGAATGTTCATCGATTCAGATATCAAAATTATTTGTTATAGAAAAGCCATTTAAAACAACAATACCGATGACAAGGCCTACGTCATCATCCACCGGTAAAAACAACTCTTCCTCCATGTTGATCGGTATTATTTGCGGCTGCCTAGCGGTGCTAATTATCGTGTTGGTAGCTGTCGGGTGCGTGGTGTTATCTAGAAGAAGAAAGAAAACCCCGACGAGAGAAGGTTCTTACAGTGTGCAAATTCAGGAGCGACAACCGTAAGTTTTTTTCTAATTTAATTTTAAGTCAGTCGTTTACATTTATAGGGTCAGATATCGAAGAAACTAATGCCGTTTCCAATGTGAAAACTGCTTGTTACAACATCATAGACCGTTCAAATTGGAGTTGCAATTAAACATAATTAAAACGTGACTGATAAACGTGTCAAACAATTATTAGTAACGCTATAAAATGATTTAATGTAGGCTTGGATTTTCAAAATTGTTCGAATTAGTAGCTGTTTTGTTGTTTTAAACTAACTAGGATCGTAGCATAGATAAAACATGTACGTCCCTCAACACGATCAATTGCTGAAATTGCCTGATATTAAATTTAAAAAAAATGTATTTTTACTGATGGCGAAACCTATACAGATTGTGTAAGGGACGAACACTGTAGATGAAGGATTGGTGTTTGTGTAATTTTAAATTGTAATCATTCACGCTTATGTCTTTTGCAGGAGTTTTCAACCGCTAGGTAATTGCATGTAAACTGTTGTATTTCAAATATGACCTTTCATTCTTTGTTCTTTCGGAATGCTCTCTTTAAATTTTTAATACTTGTGTACCACAAAACATAAGCATTGTTTCTAGCAGTATTGTCACTGATTTTTTATTGATATAATACCATTTTATATATAAAAATCAACAAACAAAACGATTATTACTGAAGGCACTAGGTTAATGGAATGGTAATATTACTGACAATAACTACGATGAAAGCAGAAATTTACAAGTTTGAATTTACAAATGCCATTTAAGATATAAAATAGGTCTTCATAGTTAAATAGAAAAAATGTTCAATTATTCATATTTGTGAAAAGGTCCCGTGTACGACAATCTGGCTGGTTCCAATCACGGTGATGCTCCATCGGAAGCTATTGCTGAACCGGTTGAGTACGCTTGTATTGTTAAAAAGGAAAAGAGACAAACTACAAAACCTCAGGTACGACAGAAAATATGTCTTTAAATTTCAATAGTGTGGCGTTCAGTAGTAAATACATCTGAAGCTCCCCGTATTTAAAATATCTTAAACTTAACTCTGTGTAGGTAAAACGACTTCCTTTAGTGGAAATTGTCATCCTGTAGTATATATATTTTTTTAATTTCCCGTATTTAGTATGTCTTTAACTCTTTGTACTAATAATTACATCTTACATTCACTGTAGGTAATATGTCTGCGAGTCTCTGTAGTAATTATACCGCTAGTGAATTGAATATGTCTTGAACTTCCTGCTGGGAATACGTCTTAAACTCCTTCTACTTGACTCCCTGTAGTCTACATGCCATAAAAGCCATGAAGTGTATATATCTTATACTCCCTGTAGTGTATATATCTTATAATTTTTTAGTGTATATACTCCATATAGTGTACATGCTTTATATACCCTGTAATGTATATGTCTTATAATCCCTGTATTGAATATGATTTATACTCCCTGTAGTGAACATGTCTTTTTCACCCTGTATTAAACATGTTTAAAACTTCCTGTATCAAATAATTTTGAACCTCCCTGTAGTTATATGTCTTAATCTCTATGAAGTGTATATGCCTTATACTCCCTGTAGTGTATATTCTATACTCCCTGTAGGGATTATATCTTATACTCCCTGAAGTATATATATATGTCCTTACCTCCCTGTAGTGTATATGCCTTATGCTCCCTGTAGTGTATATATCCTAACCTCCCTGTAGTGTACATGTCTTATACTCCCTGTAGTGTATATGCCTTATACTCCCTGTAGTGTACATGCCTTATACCCCCTGTAGTGTATATGCCTTATACTCCCTGTAGTGTACATGCCTTATACTCCCTGTAGTGTATATACCTTATAGTCCATGTAGTGTATATGCCTTATACCCCCTGTAGTGTATATGCCTTATACTCCCCGTATTGTATATGCCTTATACCCCCTTTAGTGTATACACCTTATACTCCCTGTAGTGTATATACCTTATTCTCCCTGCAGTGTATATTCCTAATACTCCCTGAAGTGTATATGCCTTATACTCCCTGTAGTGTATATACCTTATACTCCCTGTTGTGTATATACCTTATAACACCTGTAGTGTATATACCTTATATTCCCTGTAGTGTATATACCTTATACCCCCTGTAGTGTATATACCTTATACTCCCTGTAGTGTATATACCTTATACTCCCTGTAGTGTATATTCCTTTATACTTCCTGTAGTGTATATGCCTTATACTCCCTGTAGTGTATATGCCTTATACTCCCTGTAGTGTATATGCCTTATGCCCCCTGTAGTGTATATGTCTTATTCTCCCTGTAGTGTATATGCCTTATACTCCCTGTAGTGTATATGCCTTATACTCCCTGTAGTGTACATGCCTTATACCCCCTGTAGTGTATATGCCTTATACTCCCTGTAGTGTACATGCCTTATACTCCCTGTAGTGTATATACCTTATACTCCCTGTAGTGTATATACCTTATACTCCCTGTAGTGTATATTCCTTTATACTTCCTGTAGTGTATATGCCTTATACTCCCTGTAGTGTATATGCCTTATACTCCCTGTAGTGTATATGCCTTATGCCCCCTGTAGTGTATATATCTTATACCCCCTGTAGTGTATGTGCCTTATACTCCCTGTAGTGTATATGCCTTATACTCCCTGTAGTGTACATGCCTTTTACCCCCTGTAGTGTATATGCCTTATACTCCCTGTAGTGTACATGCCTTATACTCCCTGTAGTGTATATACCTTATACTCCCTGTAGTGTATATGCCTTATACCCCCTGTAGTGTATATGCCTTATACTCCCTGTAGTGTATATGCCTTTTACCCCCTGTAGTGTATATGCCTTATACCCCCTGTAGTAAATATACCTTATACTCCCTGTAGTAAGTATGCCTTATACTCCCTGTAGTAAATATGCCTTATACTCCCTGTAGTAAATATGCCTTATACCCCCTGTCGTGTATATGCCTTATACTCCCTGTAGTGTATATGTCCTAAACTCCCTGAAGTGTACATGCCTTATTTGCCCTGTAATGTACATGCCTTATACTCCTTGTAGTAAATATGCATTATACTCCCTGTATTGAATTTCATTAAAACTTCCTGTACTTATATGTCTAAATAGCCATGTTACCAATATCTTAAACTCTTCGCGTTATTACTCTGTTTTTACTCCCTGTACAAATCTTATGTCTCCCTGTAGTTAGTAGTATGTTTTAATCTCCTTATAGTGAATGTGTTTTAATCTCCTTGTAGAGAATATCTTTTAAACTCCATATAGTCAAATTGTCTTCAACTACACGTAATTTTAATTTAAGTATTGAATTAACTATCACATAGTCGTAACGAATTGATGAACGTTTTTGTTTTGTTTAATTCAATGTAGGCCGAGGATGGAGCACTCATCTACGCTGATCTTGATCTTCCAGCAGAGGGTTCCACACGAGGGAAGCCAGCAGTGAATTTAGACGTCGGAACAACATACGTGTCAATCGATTTTGCTCAGACAGCTAAAATGAAAGGATCTGTGTTAGACGAATAGTTACATGAGTGGAAAATGACCCGATTATTATTTGTTAATTGATGTAGCGTTGCTATTATGCTTTGTAAGCCTTATGTGTTTCTGTTAACGTAGTTCTGCTCCCTTTTAATTGGTTGAGACCGAGGTCACATATACTTAATATATAATAAATTTAATCCTTTACAGAGACCAAGTGCGAACATTAATCATACATAAGAACTGAAGCTGTAACAATAGCATTGATTTATTTATTTTGCTTAAAATTTGATGTATTTGTAAAGGGTCGTAACTGATGTTGTTAAACTAGTCGCCAAATCATTGTTCATGTCCATACTGATGAATATTTACTTATATTTACTTTGCTATATTACAATGTTCCTTTAACTACGTCTTCTTTATTATATTGTGTTAATATACTCTCATGCAATAACGTATGATTCTGACCTATATTTCAAAATGTTTGTAGACACTTCATTTTTTAAATTATATTAAATTTTATCAAAATGTCACAACGTACAATTAAGATTTGCACTGATGACAGCAGTAAAACAAAGTAGAATAGCAGTAACGCATTTCTACTGTTATGATATAGTTACAAATATAATGTGTCGCACTGATATTAGAATATTTCTGTCAACATCTACGAATCCTTTGTCAAATTGTAAAAGTTTCATGTCCTCGCATTCATTATCTTAGCAATTAGTAGATGAGCTTTATGATTTCATGCTTGTGTCCTGATGTTTCGGGAGTTTGTTTTCTGGGCGAGAAAATATGACAATTTGCGGCAACGAAAACGGCTACTGTTCGCCATGCATATGCCAGTACTCTCCCATGTTTATGAAGCATACGTATTGCATTTATCTCGTGCACATCAAACACACCTACTGCATCAACTCTCAATAAATAACGCACGCACGGCTGTTATCTAGCTTGCACAAAAAGCCCACACATAACTGTTTTAGTTCATGAAGGATAAACACATTATCTGCAGTTTACTTTTCTATACTTCGAATTCACTCTTACTACATCCTCTTCATTCAAAGTGTCATAAGTAGCTATTAATGATTGTGAAAAATGGAGAATAACGTGTGTATTTCCTGATTGATATCACAGTGAATTCGAAGCAGCAAATATGGATTATATGATTTTCATTTGTAAAATTGTTTATGTTCTATTTTGTCTACCAAGTCATCGATGTGAAGGTAAGACACTAATTATTATTAAGTGACGTTTACACAAAACAATAACTCAAATGTGAAAATATACTTTACATTTAAAGTCTTGTTTTATCATTATTTCCCCTTTTCAATTCGTGTAGGACGAGGGCATATTGTATTTATATCAGACTGTAAAACTCGTGAGAACCGCAACAAGCAGGAATGGGTGTTGTAGAAGATATGACGTAAGAGGGAAATAACGCGTCATACCTTTCCTCGACTACAAATAGACTAGGGGCGATCATCTCGAGATATGTTAATAAGTTCATTATGCTTTTAACATAATTGACATGACTTTTAAAACTGAAAACTATAAGAACAGCACATTTCGTCTATCTACGTTTCATGTAGGGTTTGCTTTAAATGTTTCTATATATTATTATGTATTTGTGAAGCCGCATTTGATTTCAAAACAAAATACCCTGATGATTGTGCATTCAGTTGTTTAAACTGTTCCATACTTTGTCTTTAACAAGTGGTTTTGAGAAAATAAAATAATTATTTTCTGCATATTATAACACTTTTGTATAATTCGATAATGAACAAAATGAATTCGGAATATGATTTATGTTTAGACTGAATCGTGTCATAATTCTCTGAGAACAAACACCGGTGTATATATAAAGACGACACAGAGATTGATGTTAACAAATGGAGTCAATATGACATTTGAGAACCTAAACAATGTTAAATATCAGTAAAATATGATCAGTAAAAGGTGAAAATAAGTTTATTTATGTTAGAAGTGTCAGCAATCACGATTATAGTAGCAACAGAAATTTGTTATTAACTTTCATTTTTTTTTGTAGAATGTGGCACATTAAAACTCATTGATAACCCATCAAATCAATCCAAGTGACAATGTGAGGCTGGATTTCTTAATTATCAGAAGTCGAAAGACAGGTTAAATCCGATGGTGGAAACAAATATTAAAAATAGACACCACTTTACAGCGTTTTTTTCAGTTTACGGTCAACAACCCTGTGTCACATTATTTATACTGAACTTCACAGTTGAAGATAACCGTGACGGTGAATACACTCCAGATTTAAACTGTAATTAGTGTGATTTACCTATATTCTATGTTGTAAACAGCATGTGAACAGTATCATTAATATCGATATTTATCGTGGGTAAATGATTCAATTCATTTAATACATAAAAACGCCATCTTCCGAAAACCCATGATTATACTATGTCCCTTAAAACTACTTGTTTTATATGGCTATATTTAAACTGTAAAAGTAAGTCGTTTTAAATACGCATGTAAACGATCTTATTATAGTGAATGGGTTTCTCTTTTATGCGTCTTCATTATTCAATTAATCTTTCAAGGTACTTGCTTAAGTGAATCTATCTTTAAAAGTTACTGAAACAAGAAAGTTAGTCGTTTGTGCGCATTGTTGAGTCGACAATGTGGTAAAATCTTAAAAACACTGCAGTTATTTTTATTACGTAAAAGACACAAGATTTCATTTTAGTATTATTAACACAAGCAGTGCAGTTTCCGTTTTTGTATTACAGCACATGCATTGCAGTTATCATTCTTGTACAAGAGCACAATCACTACATTTACTCTTTTTTTAAATCACAAGCATTACAATTATCATTTTTTATAACAACACAAGCACTACAGTAAATATTAATGTATTAAAAACACAAACACTGCATTTATAGTTCTAGTTTAAAACACAAGCACTGCAGTTATCATTTTTGCATAAAAAACTCAAGCACTGGAGTTCTCATTCTATTATAAAAAAGTACCAGCAAGGCAGAAATCATTCTCTTTAAAAACGCATGAGACATGCCGTTGTAACTATTGTTTAAAAGCACAAGCTCTGCAGCTATCATTCTTGCATACCATGGTTCTATTTCAATAAGTTAAATAGAAGATAATTTTCATTCAGTCGTTCTGTATTACAATAAATGCTACCATTTGCAGGCACTAATATATCATAATATCTTACAGTTTAACTTGTTAGTTATTTTATTTGATCCAGTAACTGCTAGACAATGAATTACCAATGATGACTTGTCTACAACGGTTTATTTGTTTTATTTTTTTTTTAAGAGTTTAAATTCATTTTGATTGCATTTTTTGTGACCTTGCATTTTGTTTCCCATGATGGTAAGCGATTAAATCAAATTTTATTTATAGGCTAGAAAATATTTAAATTATTAGCAATGGTGTAGACATGAAAACATGCATATGTATATGAATAACACAAAAATGTCAGGTTTTCAGTTGAGTATAGACGCTCAAAGCTTCCAATGCAATTATTGCAAGAATCAGCACCAAGTTTGGTGTTTGGTTTAAAGTATTTTCACAATATCTGTACTTGAAGTTTGAATAGTAGTTCTGTAGCATGTTCTATAACCAAGATGGTTATCCATTGACGGAAACTTATCAAGAAATGAACAACGATTTTTGAAGAGAAAAGCAGCGCACAATATAAATATTAAAGACGCGTTATTTTGGTGCAATAATGCGAAAATGTTGTTAAATATATCATGGCAATTTGATAAGATTTACACATATTTTTCCGTATAAAACTAATAAGAAAACAATAAGAAAACAAACGTAAAACCAATTGTTTCACGGACAGCATGCGGTGTCCGTGTCTTCATAGTCTGAGGTCAGGCACGATATCCATTACGAGATGGTAGGCGGCTATTAGTACTATTTTGTGACACATATACACTAAAAACATTTAACACAAATGTCTACACCACAATTTAATGGCAATTTGTCAACAGTTGGGTGTTTATAACGGCTGCACTGGTTGAAATGGAGATGCTTTATCAACAAGACTATCATTTTGCTATCAAAGAAGAGTATTTAGAGGTTTTCAACCTTAAATCAACCAGTGTTTTTATTCCTTAACATATACAAATGAACTATCAAAATCCGACACCTTCCTTTTAATTTGTAAATGATTCAATGTCATACTTAAAATCCACTCTACATCCTGTTCATTTGAAGTGTCGTAAGTAGCAGAAAAAAGAGACTTTCCTTATCGTTTAATAGCTGTAAAACTGGAGGATAACATGTACACATCCTGATTGAAATCTCAGTCAAATCCCTAGCAGAAAAGATGGATTATATATTTGTCATTTTCAACATTGTTTATATTCTGTTTTGTCTACCAAGTCATCAGTGCGCAATTAAGACACTTTATTTGACGACGTTTACACATAACAATTACATCACATGAGTAAATAGACTGTACATTTTGAAGTCGTCTTTTATCATTATTTTCCTGTTTATGATGTGTTTGACGAGCGCATATGGTATTATATCACACTAAATAAATCAGTATCATGAGAACCGCAACAAGCAGGAATTGATATTATAGTAAATATGACATATGAGGCAAATATCGCGTCATTCATTGCCTCGAATACAAATAGACTGGCGGCGCTCATCACGTGATATGTTAATAAGCTCATAGATACTTTCAACATAATTGATGCTTAAAAGTGACAACTATTAGAAAAGCCAATTTCTTCTATCCACGTTTCATGTAGGATTAGCTTTAAATGCTTCTGTACATTCGTATGTATTTGAGATGCCGCAAAAACACCTTGATGATTGTACATTCAATTCTATACGTTGCATACATTATGTTCATCAAGTGTTTTGGACAAAAATATTTGCTGAACATAAAAACAAGAGTAAATTGTTAGATCATGAACAAAATGAACTCGCAATATGATTTGTGTTTAGACAGGGGCGTTTTATATTTCTCTCAGAACATATACCGTTGTTTATGTAAAGGAAATATGGAGATTGATGGTAAAAGATAGTCAATTGCTTTATGTCTGACCATCCAAAAATGCTAATTAATATTTTTAAAACCCTAAGTTTAAAAGTGCGATGTTTTAGTTTTTT
Source organism: Mya arenaria (assembly GCF_026914265.1). Classification (NCBI taxonomy): domain Eukaryota; kingdom Metazoa; phylum Mollusca; class Bivalvia; order Myida; family Myidae; genus Mya; species Mya arenaria. The sequence goes on from NC_069126.1 coordinate 28,819,169, forward strand.
GTGATTATAAATCTATCACAAAATGATACTGAACTAAAGTCCCGTTATAACAAAATGTATGTTATAAGGTTCAATTATCTTAACTATAGCAACATACATTTTTTTTCAACGTTCAATATGCTATTTTCAGTATGTGACACATTACGGGCCTTCAATACCGACCAAATAAATCCAGGTCAAGATGTGAGGCTCGTGTTTTTAAATATCAGAAGTCGAGACACAAGCTTGGTCCGATGGTGGAAATATAATAATAATATAGACACTACCTTACCTCGTTACTCTATTGATATTCAACCTGACCGTGTCGTGTTGACAATACGTAACTTTACAGTCTGGGATAACGGTGAATATGGAGTGCATTTAGGACACACGCAGTGTTCACCACCGAGAACTATTTTACGAGTCAAGTCAAGTCAAGAAATTTATTAAGTAATCAAAGGCCACCGGCCCAAAATACGTGACATACATAATAAAACAAATAATATACGAGTTGTGTCAAGAAAGGGAATTTAAGCATATATCCAAACATGAGTATATCCTTTTAATTTTTAATTTCTAAAAGAAAAGAAGATGATATACATAGAAAGACAACTTACTTAGAGTCTCATAATTAGTTGTTTTCATAAGGCTATAAAAGTCATTTAAATCTATACCAGCAGAGTACCAATTAAACAAATATTGTCTTCTTATATTGTCATACTTTCTACAGACAAAAATGCATGATATTCACAATCTAAGACAGATAAATGTTCGTTATCATAACAAAAAGTACATATACGATCATCTTTTGGTATGTTTTGATGCCTACCAGTTTCTATTCTCAATTTATGGTTTGAACATCGAAATTTTGAAAGTGCTATCTTGTGCTTAAATGGTATAGTTACTGATAGGTATCTTTCAACATTCAACAGTGTTTTAAAGTTTTTGTAATGAGAACAGCGAACAGAATTATTTACAGATTCAAACCAGTTTTGGTTATAACAATCAATAATTCTCTGTTTAAAGATTGTTAAAAAAACGTTAACACTTCCAACGTCTTGAGTTATCCAAATATATCCAAATCCATATGTAAACAACATGTTTTTTAATATTTGTTACCCAGCAAGTTCGTCCAACTTCATCAAGAGATTTAAGCATTAAATAGCATTGTTTCGGATATCTAGTATTGGTCATTCTTAGTAATTTACAAAAATATCTCATACAATTAGAAAAATATGATGTACACAATGGTAATCTACCACACTCTCCAAGAACCATGCAGGTGTTCGTAGTCTTATTTACCCAAAGGTGCTTCCTGCAAAAGTCATTATGTACAGACTCAATACTTGGACTAAACTCATTTCCCCAAATTTGAGAACCGTAACATAAAATAGGGTTAATCATGGTATCAAATATCTTAAAAAGTTCTTTGGTTGGGAAATAACCGAAGGGCTTTTGATAATGTTTAATTGCAAATATAGATTTTTGTGCCTGAGCCGACAACTTTTCTTTAGCTGATGTCCAAGACAATTGTGGAGTAAAAAGAAGTCTCATATACTTGTCAACTGAAGTAGTTTTAACGTTAAGTTCACGAAACTGCCATTTTTCATAGCTCATTAAAGGTCCACCATTTCTAAATACAATAATTTCTGTTTTCTCAAGGTTCACCTCCATACCGGAATTAAGACAAAATTCATCTATTGTATTGAGCTGCTGCGGTAGTTTTAATGTTGTTTCGGCGCAATTTGCAATGTCATCTGCGAACATTTAACATATTATATCTGGTATATCGTTTGTGATGAAAATCCCAGACCCACACTTCTCTCTTAAAAGAGCAGATAACTCATTTATAAAGAGGATAAAGATTGTCGAACTTGATTTATCTCCTTGCCTCGTACCGATATTACAGGGAAACGAATTAGTTACCCCACCATTTGTTCTCACACATGAATTAAGGTTAAAGTACATAGAGTTCAAGACTCTTAAAAAATTACCATATACACCTAAATTTCTAAGTGATTGAAATAGTTTTACGTGGTTAATTTTATCAAAAGCTTTACGAAAGTCAACATATAAACAGTAAAAGCGTCCTCTTTTTTGAAAGGTATTTCTGAACCATAGCTTGTAAACTAAATATATTATCAACCGTGGCATAATTTCGACGAAACCCAGCTTGACATTCATCAATCTTATTATTTTGCTCAGCCCAATTATAAAGTCTTTTATTTACAACACCAGAAAAATCTTATACATGGTATTTGTAATTGATATACCACGGTAGTTTCCTGGTACAGTATTTGACCCAGATGTATGAACATGGCATATTATACTTTGTCCCCAAGATTGTGGAAACACTCCTGTTGACAAAAGCTTATTGAATAATAACAAGAAAAAAGGTCCTATATCAGAACATGTATATTTATAAAATTCAGACGGAATTCCATCTAACCTACAACTTTTATTATTTACTAGTTTGGAAATAGATTCTACCTCCGATAAAGTAAAAGGATCATTAAGTGTGCTAGCACTTTCGTCTATAAAATCATGAACATTTTCACTATTCGGATCAACCAATACTGCATTTTCATCATAGAGAAGGCTTCTGAAATAATCGTGCCAGTCGTTGGCAGCAATACTAGACCCAGCTTTCGATTTCTTTGTACCAAGTTTCAATTGCTTCCAAAATGATGTTGGCTTTGCACTGTTTACTAATTTAAATCTATTCTTACATTGATAATCGTATTGCTTCACACAGCAACAGTTTTTAAACGCGTTGCGCTTATCTTTATATATTTTAAGGTCATTGCTACTATGAGAATGACGAAATGCACGTAGGGCAGTGTTTTTTAATTGTTTAAGTTGATAGCATTCTTCGTCCCACCATGGAGGTTGGTCTGACACATATTTAATTTTGCTTTTCATACAATTTCCAGCATCATAGTATATTTTTGTCAGTACTTCTATGCATTGATTTATACCATCATTCATTGATTGTAAAATAAGAGCATTACGAGCATGCTATAAGTTACGTTTGTTTTCTATAAAGGTATCATACAAATTATTTTGCCACTTGTATCTATCATTAGTCGCATTTATGCTATCAGTCATAACCGTAGTTTGCGATAATTCCTTGGACTTCAGGTTTTACACACATGAGATTGGAAAATGATCAGAATCATCTGCATTTAGCACTTTAAAACCTGTAATATATTGAAAAAGGTCAGAGGAAGCTATCATATAATCGACTGTACTGACACCATCATTTGAAAAACATGTAAATTCTCCATTTAAATCGCTCGGGAATCTACCATTTAGAATATGAACGTCAAAAATGCAGCTAAAATTAACTAATGTTTTTCCAAAATTCCCCCGAATTATATCCTTATTGTTTCGTGGCATTTCAAAATAACTCCCCTCATATTCTACATCGCCAAATACATAAGTTAAGATTATCATTGGGTATAAAATCTAAGAAGTCGTTAGTACGAGAATTAAAGTCACCTGACAATAATAATAAAGTATCTGCATAATCGTGTCTTATAATTTCGAAATGCTCAAACAACTGTAATATGCCATTTTTATCAGTTTTCCTATCGTAATATGTGGAACCCTCTGGCGAAACATATGCGAAATACATAATAATATCATTACATTGATATAATGACGATAAGTTGACATGTAAAACAACACAATCTTCAAAATGCTTAAATAAGCGTTTGAATATGTTCAATGTATACAGAGAATGCTTAATAAATACACGTATTCCCCCGCTATTACGTTTAGCATTACCTATCATACATCTAACACTATCAAAATGAAAATATGAATCTAAAAAACTATCGAATTCGCCTGTTATCATGCTCCATGTTTCACATAAACAAATGATATCATATGAACTTAAAAACCGCTTTACACTAATTTTATCATTATATTTATTTAGTCCACCAATGTTCCACGTGGCAATGTTTACATGTGTGGTTCTACTTGAGTACGTATTCAATGTGCCTCGGCCTAATTCCTAGTCCGTGGTCGAATCGGAGAAAATATCATCATCGGTTTTTTCCGTTACATCGCTGATTGGTGTTGATGGACCACGTGCTCCAACGTCACGGTCTTCGCGCCGAATCTGAGCCAATGGTATGCTCGCATCGAGAACGGGTTCATCTCCATGCAGCGATCTAACACGTGGCCTTGTGAATGAGCGTTTACCAATGAAAACAATCTGATCACTGTTATCATCATATTTGTAAATAGAATCATTCACATACAACTTGTCATAACGAATGGACGCATATTTGTTCTGCTGGCGTTCATGGATCATTCGCTCCCCGAGTATTCGCCGGTGTCTTTTTACACGGTCACTATAGTCCTGTTGTACTAGATATTGTGGATTGCGCATACCTTTGAAAACAGTGCTTGCTTTGTCATTACTAGTTTGACAGTCCTTGAATTTATTGAAGCGTGCTATAATTGTACATGATGTAGGGTCCTTTGATTTCACTCTGTGCGCACGGTCAATCTCAAACTGTTTAGCTTGTTGACCAAAATGTAATGTCGTATTAAGAAAATCCCTCAGTTTTTGTTCTGTAGTATCCCATCTCTCGTTAATATTTCCTGGAATGCCAGTGAATCTGAGATTATTAGGTCTTGATTGATTTTCTTTTTGATCAAGCTTGCTCTGTAATTCTGACATCTGATTATTAAGTTTTATGTTTTCCTGTTTCAGTTCATGATAATCCGTTTTTAGCTCCTGTACCGTAGTAAGAACGTCATCGATTTTGCGATTAATTACATTAATGTCACTAGAGACACGTTGGTTCTGAGTGATTAAATCGCTTTTCATTGTTTTAAGGAATGTATGATGTGCGAAGGTTCATGTGAACTGTTAACGTTGGTGTGCGAGGTTAATGGTGCCTGCGCTGTTGTCTGAGTGGTGTATGACGATATACGTTGTTGCCGCGTCTCCATAATGGGTGTTTCCTGGGATGGCCTTAGGGGTCGGGGCGACTCCCCTTGATACACTTCCTGCTGGTCACTTGCGGCAGCTCTTCCCGATCCCCTGTTCTGTTTGGTTGCAGCTCGCCGGGTGCCATCGGTTTTAGGAGGGCCAGGGTTTGATTCAATGTCACCACATACCAGTAATATAGCCAAGATACACGTGGCTAACCTGAGAGTTATTTTCAGTTTAACAAAACCACTTGGAAGAACTAAAACCTTAATTATCCTCACACATTTGTGTAAAGCATCCAATCCGCATACGCCATTGATCAATATTAATCCCCATACTTATTGAAATTTTATAAATCTGTGACACGAAAAAACAACGTGCAGCCATTACAAGGGTTTCAATGATGCTAAAGTGTCTATTAAAAAGATGAGATTAAGCCATTTCATATCCTTATATCATATCTTTTTGCTGACAAAAATTGCTTGATTATATGTTTCTACTTAATTTTATGAGTATTGTGTTGTTTTGGCTCCAATATGATCAGTAAAGAAAACGATTATTTTATGCTTTTCGATGAAATATATATGCGTGAAATTTATTTTAGATATTTTCACAACAAGCTAAGAAGTAAAAATATCAATTTTAAGAAACTCTACTTTTCAAATGTAGTGTAGTTACTTCCCTTTTTCAAAACCAAACAAATCACTTTAAAACCAGTAAATGTTGACCAAAATTTTATATTTAAAAAAGGTTACATTAAAACATGATTAGAAATAAATATATTAAAAAAATGGTAATCCTGTTTTTCAAACGGTTTCTAGAACTTAATGCTATTCGATCATTTGCTTCCATACTCAACAGATGAAACTAATTTGGTGTTACATTATCTATCAAGTTACTGTATGGCTTTGTAGTCCATGAAATTCATACAACAATAAACTAATTGTTTTATCCCACTCACGCCTAGAAATTACCAAAACAATCTGGAAAACGATTCGTCTTCTAGCGAATCAGACTGATCTCTGAGGGGTTATTCAATACTCTTATATCATGAAACCTAAGCTTAAGCTTGGAAAACTGTTTAAAATCCAATGTCAAATTATGTTTGTTTTCATTACTCGTTCGACCTTTCATACAGTAAATGACGTGTAATTAAGCAGTGTAATTTGAATGTATTCACGACCCATTCAATTTAAAAGCATTTTTTGCAGTGATTAATTATTAAGAACATGGATGCGTTAATTTAAAAATTCATTGATAAATATTCATTAAATGTTTGCACTAAACAGCAAGAAAAAATGAACTTTAGAAACCTTATAGAGAACAGAAAATGAGAACAGAAATAGAGAACGGAAACAAAAATGACAGCTACTTTATATGTAATCAAAACTTTGTGGAAGGGTCGTCCCACTAGTAGCGGCGTAGTAGTCAGTTTATCACAAAGGGGGTATTTTGAAACATATATATCAAAATGCCAAGAAATACTTCCGAAAATAAGCATTTTTTTTCAGTATAAGATTGTTTTTTATTTATGATCAAAAGACAACTCATGAGAAATAAAATGCGACCCTACACTGAAATCAACTGTCCTCTATATATAAGAACAGATGACAATAGGACAGTAAAACAGCATCATTAATATTTATATTGATTATGGTGTCAATGATAGCATACAGGATTACACCATCTTTTGACAACCCACCTGAACAATATACCGTAAAAATAGCTTGTTTCTTTTAGCAACTGTTAAGTATATTAGTGGCCAACATAACAGTTTGTCCAATAATAAGGCAGTGATTCTGCAGACAGTTAGTTCAATAAATCGTCAGTCAGCCTTTATTGACTTTAATCATGTAAAGCGGTGATGACAAACAGTGGCTGGCCCAGTAAGTCGGTAGTTTTCACAATAAAATGTAGACCACTAAAAACTTAAAGATTGTTAATTGCAATTCCTTAAAATAAATGGATATGCGACGTAGTCGTATCAAACTATTTATAGTTGTAAGTACATACTAACAATCTAGAACCATTACTTCAACTGTAAAGGTTAGTCATTTACAAACTGCGTATAAACGAGCTAGTTCTTCAGACGTGTTGTCTTTTTTATCATTTCAGTGACTTACTCTTTATTAGTTGTGAACGAAACAGTTTGTCCTTCGTTTTGAGTCGTGAATGAGTAACTGAGTAAATATTATGTAATACATATGTTGTCATCCAATTAGTTAAACGACTTTATAAATTGTTTTTGTTTGTTAAATTAAAATGATAAGTTGACAATGATTGGACATTTTGAATCATCGGGCAGTATTTTTCAAATTATTTGAATACCATATTAATCAGTGTTAAAGGTGCTATGATTATTTGATGAATCCCCAGTGTATTGGCCATTCTCATCAAACGTGAAGCGAGACGGAGTGTATGATTATTTCGTGACGTAGGCGTCATACTTCTTTGACATTGCCGTAACAAGAGCGTATTTGCCATTAGTTACACACATTTCTTTAGAAAAAAGAAAGTCGTTTAGTTGTGCAATTGACCTTTACTGCCATTTATGAATCATTTTAAAGCTCGAAGAGCTTGAGACCTTATTATAAAACAATAAAAGTATTTTTTTTCAGAACTGTATTCCGTTATTGGAGGAGTCATTTGTTCAACAATCATCTTTTTTTCGTTTAAACAACGCCATCTTGCTGTCTTGCATGACTAGCAGGCTCATGTAAGATTTTCTTTAAGAAAAACAAAAAAAACGAATAAAGATGATATAATATTTAATGAGGAAATATTTATTAAAAACTTACGTCAGCGACAATTAATTTCAGATGAATAAACAAAACAGAAAACAATGTTTTAAAAAACTGACAAAATACTTCTACTCGTGTTCAGTTTGCTTCAGTTACTCACGCGTACATATTTCAGCGGTAGGGGCAAAGTTCGAGGCATTTTGTCAGTAAACAAACCATTATAAATGTTATCCTTTATTGAGAGGCTTGAACGTTTACTTTCAAGAAAGCCAAATAAACAATAGCAATTACGTTTAAACATATCACTGTAAAAGTATGTTGAGATGGACAAGAATACTATGGACAACTATATTGAGTTTTGCCCAATAGGAACATTTCTGTCAGATATTTGAGTAGTATTTCCTGAATAAAAAGCCGAAGTTTCTTTTTTTTATCAAGATAGGACATATTTCCGACATAGTTGTACTAACGATTCAAGCATACATGTATTTGAAACGTACGTTGGTGGTTAGTACGTTGTGCATGCGTCATTAACATTTCAGAGCCAAAGGTCCTTTCCATAATTCCACAATTCCCTGACAGAGTTACCATCCCAGAGTTAGATTGTGCAAAATGCCTGGTTGTAACTGTTGGCGTCTACGTCAACGTGGAATGTATTGTGGCTGAAATCAGCGAGAAAAACCTGGTAACAACTATTTCTCTCGTAATATTTGTTTAATCAATTGTTTATGTTAAGCTACTAGCGATGATAGAGAATAAATAAAAGTCCCTTAAATACGTAATAGGATAGGCACAGAATAGGAATAAAAAAACAAAAGATCCCCTAAGTTTAATTTGCATATTAAAACCGTACTTATTTGTACTCTAAGTCTTATAACACGTATGTTTTTGTTCTTTCACGTAATATTGTTCTGTTTAACAATCTGATCCAAACTAATAGGATCGTAAATGAACTTAATAGAGTAAATTGTGTCAATAACACATTTCAGTCGGTTAGTAAGGGAATAATTTACTTGGCCACCATATTACGTTTTGCAGTCAGTTACAGTCTTAACTGTTCGACACGCACCAGAAACGCCGTTCGATAATAGTATAAATCTCGATGTAACCTTTCTTTAAATGTTTCGTTTTTTAAAATGCTTTAAGATAATTGAGTTATGACACAGATGAATCCTGTTTCGCTCAAAAGTGGATTAAAAGAATGGCAATGAAAAAAAAAAGAGTTCGCTCTTGTTTTTTTCTGTTTAATGCATTTTTCACACACAAATTCTACAGAAATACATCAGAATCTAAGAAAAAAACTAACTCATATCTAGTGATTTCTGCGTGGTACCATTAACCGAATTAGAGTTTAATATGTACTTGTTGAAGAACATGGAGATGAAGCTAAAGAAAAATGGTCAAGATGTACCCAATGTGACTGTGGAAGGTTCCCCTTTTTATCGAGCATTTTTTGCATACATGCCGAATGAAGAAAATACAGATCAAACCGTTACTTGCGAGGCTATTAGAGATGGCCAACAGCCCAAAACAGCATCAATTTCTCTTGTCATTCTGAGTAAGCAATTTTAACTTAATTTCTATTTTAAACATGAAAACACATTTACATTATGTGATAAAACAACAACAGAGAAACAGAAACAGTGCAATGAAATTGTTATAATTCATATCAAAAAGGGCAAGCAAAGGGATAGGGCCAAGAGTTTTTTCAACATCGGACCTTTATCAGACGTCACATTATGCGTTAGTTATTAAAAAGTGTCTTATCATTGAAAGTTTACATATGTCGTATGATGGGATAGTTCGCTCAATGTCAAAACTATATGGCGATAACATTATATTGTATTATTGTTCAATTGATTCTTACTGTGTGTCTTGGCATACTTATAGGCAAACTCCCCTGATACGTCAATATTATTATAAAGTGTGATAAAGTATATTTTAATGATTTCTAGAACCAATTAAGAACGATTTAAAATGCATGTATTCCGATCACAACTGCATTTGATTACATTTTGCTTATTAATAAATACAAATACAATACATTTCATTATATGTTTATTTAGATTATAACATGCAAGACAATAAAAAAGTAAACAATGCCTTGATTAAAGTTTATATTTTCATGTACAGAAAAACCATCGCTTCCGACTATTATATTGCCGGGCTCAGTTAAAGAAGGAGAACATGCTTATATTTCTTGCAAAGCCTTCAAAGCCAGACCGGAGCCAAGACTCTACTTCATGTACAATTCTACAACTTACAATACAAGCAACAGCTTTTCAAAACTGAGAGACAATAAAACAGTTGACGCTGAAACAATCTTCGAACAAATTTTCAGCCGATATGACAATACCAGGAGATTGAATTGTTGCGTTGAGTTTAAAACGTATAACGAATACACACTGGAAATGAAAACCCTTTGCTCAACATCTGGCATGTATGTTTTATGTAAGTAAATCACAGTAATATGATTTCCTTATGTTGAACAGAATGACATGATAAAACAATATATTCATACTGACGATAGAGAAAACAATAAACAATTTGTTTATAGTTCAGATATTCAAAATACTTTTTGTAAATTACATGTTTTTGACAGTGCGATATAACTGAAATATGCAAATTTGTAATCCATTAATTGCCCCAAAATTGATATTAATTTAAATATCTAAATTGCATGCATAAGCCACCGCATGAATACAATTCTGGTCACTGAAATGTTGTATTATTTCTTCAACCAGTCCCACCGACGTTTCTACAGCTTGAAGAATTAAAAAGAACCAACGATGAAGAAGGTAATACAAGACTCATGTTGCAGTGTACAAGCGACGTTTCTAAGCCAGTTAGTATAATTAGATGGAACATTTCGTCAAATGTTCTGTATGAATCCTCCCAGAAAAAGAAAGAGGTTGAAGAGGTGTCTGGACATATAAGGACTATGGTAAAACACAATTGAGAACTACTTATTTACATTTGTTTGTACACTTACACATAGTGTTTAACGATTATAGGTTAAATCCTTAACGGGTAAGAGTGGTCTAGTGGTATAGGTGTCCGCCTCTCACCCAAGAGGTTGTGGGTTCGATCCCCACCAGGGGTACTTTCTCATAGCCTCTCAAAAAGGACAAAGTACTGGTTTCTGCTCAGGAAATGAACTCGAGTTTGAGTCTATGAGCTATCAGCTTTCGCAACAACGAGCTAAAATAAATTAGTATAAACCAAATCCTTGAATTATTAACTGAATATGTGGATAAGGATTTAGTAATTGATAATTTAGTACTATTGATTCATCTTTTTTGTTTACAAGTCAAGTCAAGTGTCAAGTGAAGAATTTATTTTGTAAACATCATGCGTAATGCTAATAGTTGTGTCATAGCACATTTATACATGAGATGAAAAAGTATTCTTAATCATTGATACAATTCATAAGATGAAATATGTACACTGCTAATTTTGTTATTGTGTAAAAGTCAATAATAGGTCATAGACACTATTCAGATTCATACCAATTTAACAAATATTGATGCTTTAAATGTATATATTTTACAACGACAAAAAGGATGATATTCACAATCAATTTCAGCTATATTATAGTATAGTAGACAGAAAATACATAATCGATCATGCAGTGCAATGCTTTAGTGCCTTTCAAGTTCAATATGCAAGTCATGATAAGAACATCTAAATTTAGCATATGCAATTTTATGTTTTAGTGGCATCTCTATCAACAAATATTGTTCCGATGTTAAGTAAACTCTTAAAGTGGCTGTAGTGGTAACATAGGCTGGCTTTACTCGCATTATCGTGCCATGTTTGAGTAAACAGTCAATTATCCTGTCTCTAAACAGTTTTACAAATAAATTAAAATCAAAAATATCTTGTGATATCCAAGCATATCCATATCATACTTTTGTAAAATATGTTATATATAATGGTAATATTCCACAGTCTCCTTAAACCATACACGATTTGGTAGTTTTTCTTTCATGTAAAAATTGTGTACAAAATTCATTTTGAATCATTTCAATGGTTTGGCTATATTCATATCCCCATACTTGGGAGCCATAACATAGAATTGGCTTAATCATATCACAAACACTTTACGTCCGACTCTAACAAAGTTGTTCTAATTGAAGTTATGCAGACACGGCACATTAAGTGTATTATACGGCGTATAATTATTAATGGTAAAAAGGACGATTTAATGTTTGAATAGAGCTAATTGTATATTACACTCTATCTTTTGTGTATTTGATAAAATAAACGACAAGCAGAAATAAGTAGTTTAGTTTATTTTGTAATCGGGAAAGATTCCTTTGACTGTTACTAAAATTGCAACGTCAATGACGTCTTGTTTTGAAGGTCGAGGATGTTTCAAGCAGTGTTTTGTGTTAAACATGTGTTGGTATGACACCAACAGTCTGACAATTTCAAAAATATGTCTATGACTCTGCTTTCTATGTTCAGTTAATTGTATTTGTTTGCTTTGAGAATACATAACATGAGATGTTTATTGATCCATTTGGTCAAAATAACATTAAATATCGTTTCACTTTCTCAAAATTGTATCGTGATGTTCCTTGGACTTTTGCAGATTTTATCTGCCAACCTCTCACGACATAATAGTGGAGAAACAATATCGTGTTACTTGGAAAATCCTGCGTTTACAGAGATCAAAGTAATCCAAAACTATAAACTTAACATTACATGTAAGTTATTACTTTACATTAATTGATATTCTTTAGTTGATGGTTAATATAACATGGATATTCAAAACGAAAATGCAAAACACTCAGCATCGAAAGCTGCGTAGAGTTTAAGGAGTAAACACAATCCTGAACGAAACGCTGTCATCGAATGTAAAGTACATGCATATTGTTTATAGTTGCCTGCCTGAATTTTACCTTAATGAACAACATTATTAGGTGGCCTGTGAAAATAACTGATTTTGAACCATATATCGTACTTCTCTTCAATCTAAATTTTATCTAAGTTATAATGGAATAAAAGGGAGATGATTTTTAGTTACGGGGCTTGTCTACTTTAATAAATATTTATGTTAATACTTATTGTATCATCAGTGCCCAAATCGGTATTGTAACCTCTTTCCAACCATACGTACCAAATACCTTACTTTTTCTCCAAATTATCTTTATCTATTATTCATGTCTTAATACCGAATAATGGCAATATTGAACTTCTGCGTAACTCGTACCACACTCATGAGTACCAATTATTCCAAAGGACCTCATAGTGTTGCGTTCCACAAAAGTCATTTCGGCTTTACCCATATTCCGTTTGCAATATTCAACTGTGTAGAAGAGCAATAGTCAAGATTTTATAAGAAATTAAACTTTTCCGTTTTTAGACAAACCATTCATCAGTTTTTCAACTGATAAATCCGAAGTAAGGTCCTTTGATGACAGACTTAACGTGTTATGCAATGTTGACGCAAATCCGTATGCGAAGATCGAATGGCTAAATACGTCTTTGAAAGAGATCGGTAAGAGTTTGATCTGCTTTTAGCAATTTATAATTGTTGTCAATGTGTGTTTGTTTTTAATGTACAGGCACATACTTTCTTATGCATTGGATACTCTATAAGTAGTCCATATTTGCGTGAAACGTTTTATTGATGGATATGGTAATTAAAGCAATGTCAACATTTCCAGCATCGGCTAAACAGTCATTGTGGTTTCCAGACTCTTATAGCCATACTTGATCGGAATCACTTGATAAAAAGGGTATATTATGATAGGACGCTTTTCTGGTGACCCGTATCACGTCCAGTTCGGTGAGTAAACACGTATATGTTGAGACCGCAGATCGAGATGGATACATATGTACTCACCGAACGAGATACAAATCACCAGCAAAGCGTTTTATCGTAATATTCGATTCATTATATACCTGTCTATTCAATTATTCTTTTTAATTTCTCGATTTCGATTTGATTTAAATTTACCGCCATCTGTCAATTGTTCGTATGAATTCGAATGTATTACATAGTTTTGTGTAATGAAGTCAAGGGAAGCTACTACAGCAAACGAAGTCAGAAATTACGGAATTCACTTTAATGAGCATAATAAGACCAAAATTGTTTGTGTTTTAGCAAAGTTAAGAAATTGCTAATACGAGAACAATTATTGAATGTCACAGCACAAAAAAAAATATGGTACTTATTTTACGAGTACAGACATATCGTCAATTCCTGTAGACGTAACCCGGCATTATCTTTGTATTGGCGAGCTGCTCATATTGTTGATAATAAACATGGATAATGGAACAATTTATGAACTTGGCAAAATGGTAAACAACTAGTTCATTGATTGGAAGTGTTTTCTGCTTCATGCTTATCCTCATGATCCTTTGAAGGACATGATAACCATGTTCCTGAATATGTACATGCTTTTTGAGCGTGAGTAAAGTTAGATAATTTAATGTACTAGTATTTAAAAGTTGACAGGTTTTACCAGTTTGTTTGGTCGCGCGAAAGTATTTCTGAGAATACAGACTGTACTCGCATGATACGGAATCAGAAAACGAAAGTATCATGATACGGATTTTTAATACGGCGTGCTTTATTTTCACTGTTGGATATGGAAAATGAATTTGATAGGTATATACTAATCCCAAATATTGGAAATATTATAGGATTATTAGTAATACGTTTTTATCCGGATGGTTGTATTCGACTCGAGTGGATATTTGCAGATTCGGATTTCACGAAACGCAAGCCGAGTGAAATCAAATTCTGCAAAAAAACATGAGTCGAATACGACATTTCAGATCAAAACGCAGTCACTAATAACCCTTTTATTATATTACTGGTTAGATCACTTAAAAGCAAATGGTTTTATTATAAATGTCATTTTTCCGAGGCACTATTTTGTTTTATGACTTCATTTGAACATCGCGCATCAATACTTGTTATGAGATGACGTCACAAGAGTGGAATACGGCCGTATTGCACTAGAGTGGAGTACGGACAACTGTATTTTGCGATATGTATTCCGTGTGGATTTATGAAGGGTATACAATAAAAGGAAATACCACTCTGTAGGAAGAGAGTTCGTTCTGACATAATACTGGAAAGAACAAAACCACAAACAAACTATAATAAAGATCATTAAATATGACAAATGTTTTTAATGTCAAATCATCATATTGGTAAGTGTTTGTAATTTTCTATCATTGATGTAAAAACAGGTACCTATTGTACAGTTGCATAATTTATCTGAACAATCACAACACTTTTGCACAATATTTGCCGTACCAATAAAATGTGTTTTATAAAACAATGCAAGTTTATAGCACAATTAAACACATAATAATAATAATAATAATAATAATAATAATAATAATAATAATAATAATAATAATGATAATAATAATAATAATAATAATAATAATAATAATAATAATAATAATAATAATAATAATAATAATAAACTGTGTATAAAGTACAAATCTGCTGTCCAATAATACAACATTCTAAATATTTTCCAGGTAGTAAAACAGAAAGCAGTCTCAAATTACAGATACAAGTTCACTCAAGTGGCCATTATTTTCATACGTGTATGGCAGAAAACACAATTGGTTCGGCAGTAAATGAAATTGCTGTTTTCTTGGTCAAAGGTAAATATTTGTTTGAATTGAGTGTTGCTTTGTGGTGCGTACATTGGTGTTTCACATACACATATATTTATTTATTTTTTCAAAAAATGATTAAATAATATTTGAATAACTTAATTGAATTCAACAAAAATACAGTTAGGGAATATTTTCGCCTTCGATAAATAAAACCGCATTCAGGTTCAATTCTGTTCACGAATGTACGATTTTCCCTTTAAGTGTCCATGTATTGAATCAGGCGTATAAACAAACCGATCTATGCTTTGTTTGTAGATCAGCGACTTTCGAAACCAGGCGCTCCTACTTGTAATGACCTCTCCTCCTCCACATTGATCGGAATTATTTGCGGTAGTGTGGCGGTTCTGATTGTCGTTGTTTTACTTGTCGGGTTCGTGGTTGTATCAAAAATACGACAGAATACACCGAGGAGTGAGGATTATACGGATTTACGTTTTCAGGAACCAAATGTGTAAGAGTATATTCTGTTTTTTATACTATCGAAACTTCAAGCATTGTTGATCCATACATCAACATGATGTGAAAAAGTTTTTTTCATTTAGACATTGTTTCAGTTCGAAAATTTGTTTTGGCTTTATCTTTAGAGTGCAATATTAAAATGATATAATAATTGATGTATAACACGGAAATTTGCTTAAACATAAACATTTTAATGTATTTTTTTCAGATATATGAAGCCGTTAGGTAAGTGCATCTTTATGGTTATTTTTTTAAATAATTGTAATACTTTTGACATGCTGTAATATATAACTAGCGTTGTTTATTTAACGCCTTACTGCGATAGTCTTTAAAACGCAATACTGCGAACCTTATTTTCAGTTACTATTTAAAAGAGTAAATTACTCGTGGATTGTCAAGTCTGTACATATAGTATATAGTCACTAAACAATAATATGTATAACAAGACTTAAAACAAAATAGCATAACATGTTGACAATTCAGTATTTATTCTTTGTTTGAATATATACAACCAGGTCCTGAGCACGTCACCACTGATGGTTCACAGTCTCCTGATGGCCAACAAACACAAACTTATGAAAGTGTAGAGTGAGCCAATCACGACCAGTTGCATGATGCATGCAGGTAAATAAGCCAACAATATCACATATAGGGCAGAATAGAAACATAATTATAAACAACGAGCATTTATGACTTACACGGGATGCTACTTTAGGCATACGCAATGGCATAACACTACTGTATATGAAGTAAGCATTTAGTTCTCAATGTTTATCTCTCCCATGACATAATCCGTTTTTATACTGTCTTGTCCGCTGGGTTAAATATTCATCATATCGAGGTAATGAATTACGTCATGTATCCGTACACAGCATACCACTACACATCGTTATAATGCAGATGACATATTGAATAAACTTTATCTTTTTATCTGTATTGTAAAGAAAACGGACAAACTTTGTTATGAAAGCTTATTAATACGTCTCCTATCTATTTTAGTGAATGCTATTGCAATAGCTGCCTTTCTTCATACTGCAAGAAACGTAATTAATTTCATTACATGTCTATGTAGAAACTCAAGTCCACCTTAAATGCTTTATCTTCCTACAGATACTTCTTCTAAACACCAGCCCCCAGTGCAAATAACACTCCAAAATGACGCTGATCCTTTCTGTTGACTGACATCTGACTGATAGAGGCGTTACTGGACTTGAATTGAAGTGAAGGCCCAGTATAATAAAGGGTCACGCAAACTCATGCTTAACATAAGCCCTATTTGCTGTTGCAGTTGGAAAATTATAGATAATTTTTACAAAAAAAACATGCTTAAATGCTGTATTATCCAAACTTTACTCACGACCGTATAAACGGGTTTGTAAAAAATGTAAATACTCCATTGAAAATCTGGCATTACATGTAATCATTTTTTGTTCAAACAACGACAAGATTATATATAATTTATGAGTTAATTTGTTTAAAATATTAGGGATAGAACATTTCAATTGGTTTCGTAAACATGAACCGTGTTTCCAGTTATTACAACTATTGTCAGGATTCACTAGTCTCTGCTTTTATGAAAACATGCACTCTTCCAAGATGTGCTCAGTTACATTAATACATTATGTAACTGAATTTAAGCACACTTATTTAAGACATATTGATATATCCAAAGACCATTTTATTTAAAATTAATTATTACTTTAAGTTAGGAGTCAATTTGTGATCTTACATGGAATATACAGGCCAAATAACCCAATGACATATTTTTTCCTGTGCCCCGTATAATCGTATATATCGGGTCACCTACTAGCTTCGTAATGAATATATCACATCAGAAACCTGTATACATTGATCAATTTAATGGAAAGTTTTCATTTTTTATCGGAATCGGAAAATACACGTCATTTTGGAACGATATAAATATTAGTGTCTCAATATGAAACAATATGGACGTGTCCAGTCCTTAACAAATGGCGTTGCATCGTTTATGTTGTATGCGTGATATACGTTTTTGAGTAATAGAATATGGCGTCGTTTCTATAAAAGGTATAAAAAATGTATATATTAATGCGACTTTTCATCTCAAATGGATGTCTCAAATACAATATGTACAATGACGGTTTCACAAGAATAAATACGATTATTGATGATTCCGTTTATTTTTTTCTGTTATATATGTGTAGTCTGTGTACATAGTAAATAAGTTTATGTTCAGATTGTTTAGTCATCTTGTTTTTAGTTCATGTTTGTACTTCGTATATGCTTCTTTATATTTATGTAAGATAAAACGAAAAAAGTTCAACGTAGAAATTGTTGTCAATTTTGAAAGCATTTTTAAGGGTCAATAGCTCTTTGATAAAGTTGTATGACCTTTTGTTGACTATTAAACGATGTCTAGTATATTAACCACTGTTAAACATATTGAGAATCGCACAATAATTTACTACTGATGGTCACAAACAGAACAACATAGACAGGTACACTAATTCGTCTATGTGGTCTTTGTATTGATACTTCTAACTTAAGACTTTGTCATGATATGGTCTCGTCCCTGTTTATTTTGAATTATTGGTGCCATTCAACAAGACCATCGTTAAATGCTAGTTTGTGTAACAGTTGAAACTATGTATATTTTGTTTTTTTAATTGATATTTTTAAGAACGAATAAACTATGCTGCCGTTGTTCTTTTTATGGCGTGTATGTTTGTATATTGATATGAAAAAAATCGCTTTACAATCGTCTTTTTTTGTTTGTTCTAAATTGATAAGCCAATAGCCCATTTCACAGTGGTCCGATTAAACATCGGAGAATCTCGTTATTTCAAGTCACATGGCGAATAAAACATGAATGTGTTCGCCAATCAAATGCTGGGAGAATTCCTGATAGTATTCAAACATGTTTCATATCAAAATAGCATTTCTATCAGTTTAAGCAAGGAAATTATGTAGATTTTATGATTTACGACTTTGCCCAAATTTCACAAACAAATTAAGCTTATTTACTTGTGGCCGACTTGAATCTCCGATACAACTTTCCTGGAATATAACATGTAGGAATAACCCATATAGTCCTTTCCCTATCAAAAAGTTCGGTACAAATTCGTCATCCTCGTCATAGCTTGAACTTCAAATTTTGCTCTTCTTTTTTTGACAAACCGGTACTTTACGACACTGTTTTGCGAAGGTGTATATCATTACACAGAAGTCAATGAAATATCAAAACTTATTTTCCTCGAACTTGTTTATTGACAACCCCTCCCCGAACACTATTTGGGCATAATTACTTCAAACCTCAATTTTACAATTTTGTTTACCGTTGTAAGTTAAATATGAGACGTTCTATTCATCAGTTTCTGTCAGAATTTGATTAGCCAGACACTATTTTTTAGTTTTAAATCATTCCAATGTGAACATATAAATTAGTCTTGAGGCCTTTATTACCTAGATTCGGAAACTGTTATACAGCAAAGGTAATTAGACGTCCACTTCATTGAGATAGATTTAATTTTTAATTCACACAAAAAAAATACTTTTCGAAATGATGTCATATAACGGTACAAAATGTGCCTTAAATCCAGGTACAAAAGAAAATGGCTATTTGTTAAAATATTTATCGCCAGAAAAATAACCTGAGGAAAAGCAAATTTCACTTTGTTTAGACTTAAACATTGCTGACAAACAAATCAACATCTGAAGTCTTGGTGAAGTCAATAACCGCTCAGTTATCAATGCGCTAGAACATAATATTCGTAATATTGATGCTGAAAACGAAATCTGCACTTTAAAAATTCACGATCGGGTTTCGGCATACAGTTACCAACTTTGTTTTCTAAGTTATTCACCAGCCCATTGATCTGGTATTGTATTGAAGCATCCCAGGCTAATATTTGGAGATAACATTT